>NC_067138.1:5260241-5560241 GCF_903995435.1 Acomys russatus
GGCCTTTGTTCTTCTAATAGATAACACATCATAGTTGTACCTCCATTGACAGTCTCGGTGCTGTATAAAGCACTTTACTTCAGAGCATCTAATGCTCTATAATTGAATTTTAGTTTCATATTCTTTGACATATGGAGAATTTTTAATAGTTTTTTGATAAAAACACATGGATTGTATATACAACAGAGACAGAACTCTAGTCTACGATGCCAAAAGACAGTAATTTGAGATTATTTTGACATTTGTAGTAGCAATAGAATTTTATTTGAATATCAAATAGATACAATAATGTATTTAGCTTTACCATCATGATAATTGATTTTTTTATGAATGATTGGAGTAAATGAGAAAACATTCAGAAAAATTTTACCAAGATGCTTAGTGGACATACAATCAGACTCAGAATGGATCACCTAAGAGAGAAAGTCTTTTATGCTGTGGCAACTCTATGAAGGGATCTATAAAGGTGATAAATAGAACTTTTTAATCTTTACTTTTTATCATACATTTCCAGAAGAAACATAATAGGAAAATAAGTTTGAAATGTGTTAATATTGTGCATGGGTTATTATCTGTGCGTAGTTAAAAAGTAGACAACATATTTCATCTGGCCTAAACTTAAAATAAGACTAAAAGCTTAAAGTCTTGGAATTTTCTAGGCCCGAGACCCTTGCAGATTAAAAAATATGCATAGCACTAAAGACAAGAATTAAAAGATATGTTAACATACATTGTTTGTCCCTTTTTACTCAAATTATAAGTAGATTATTTTTCATAGCAGCAAAAGCAAACAAATGGGGATATAATTCCCAAACCCAGGGCACTTATCTGAGTTTAATTACCTACTATATAACACACAGCCATTAGCTCCATAGGCTCTTAGTGCCTAACAGGAATTATAAAAAAAAAAAAAAAAAAAAAAAAAAAAAAAAAAAACCATAACAACAAAAAAAACAAAAAAAAAAAAAAAAAAAAAAGAAAGAAAGAAAGAAAGAAAAAAAGAAAAGAAAAAGAAAAAACTATAACAGCATTAGGAAGTAAAATATAAACCCAAATATAGCACACTGTGTTTTAATTCAGTACCTTTATTGTTTACACAGCATTACACATATTGTAAAATGACTGTATGAAAAGACCCTAGTTATACAATTATGTTTCCTACCCAGTACTCCACAGTTCTCTTATCCTATAGCAGTGGCTTTCAGACTGTAGTTCCCAATGTCCCTGGAAAAACTCTACCTCTGAAAATATTTACATTGTGATCCATAACATATTAAACTACAAAATTACAGTTATGAAGGAACAGCAAAAGTAATATTATGCTTGGGGGCCGGGGTCACCACAACATGAGGAAATGTGTTAAATGGTCACAATATGAGGAGGGTTGAGACCTACTGTCCTAAAGGCTATCTGAAAAATCAAGTTAAATCACTTTATGCTTACATAAAATGAGCTTGTAGCCTTGTTTCTGTCCACTCGCCTAGCTTACCCCAATTGAACCTATGTTTCTTTATGTATATGTAGGTTCATCTTTCCCTTCCAGTTTCTGTACCTCTGATTTTGGTGAAATGTCTCAGAGATAATTGTATACATATTTCATAAATTATTTTAGGGACTAGTTTGTGTCATTCTTATTTAAATTATGTAATTCTTTATTCAACTCCCCAGTCAGTTCAGTCTCAATTTTGCCTAGGCAGTAGCATAGAGAAATCTCTCTACTTGACTTGTAAAATCTGCTGAATGGATTAACACGTGAGTAGGCACTAGTTGCTCAGAGTATATAAGTGATTGCGTTTTTAGAGGTGCAACAAAAAAACATAAGGAAGCTTTTCACCAATGATTATACTGTCCTAAAATAATAGGTGTTCTGAAGTTTGGAGGAAATTTTATCATTCTATGTGAAATGTTCAAAACCAGCAGCTGTGGCACAATTGTGAAGTTTACCAGTTGAAGATATTACATGATAAATAATCCTAAGCACCTCTAAGACCCACTGGGTAGAGGGAACTTAAGTGCGTGTCTGAGGTGGCATTGAGGGAGACGGAATGTGACTAAATTAAGTGTCTTCTCATCTGCAAGACCATCCATGGATGTAAGTGCTAGAGAGGAACAAAGGAGCAGGACTTCCACAAGTAACCTCACACTTCTGGATTTCACAGAAGGTTGTCACAAGGGCACCGTAACTGTAGGCCACTGCTCTTGTTTCCAGTGTTAAAAATCAAGTTTCCTTTCTAGATTCTAAAGTATATTTCTTTGTCCATCTGTATCTTATAAACTCTACAGTGATATAAGCTTGGTGAACCTTAACCATTGGAGGTAGTAAACAATTATATAGTTAGAACCAGTAAAGGCAACAGATAGGCATGAGACACCCAGGAGGCTATGGTGAGTGCTGCTTTCCTGTGTCCTGCCTTATTGGATCCCAGCCTGTTGAAGCCAGGCTTCTTTCTTTTCCTTCCTAGATTAAACCCCTTCACATTTTCTACTCTTCAGTCTTTGACACTCAAGTATATTGCCCATCAATTATTTAGTCTACTTCTGCTGTGGGCAGGATATATTTAGTAGAGAAGGCAATGAAAACAAAGGGACACATTACTTATAAAAAGCCAAAGACACTTGACCTTAGAAGCTGAGTGATGTAAGTCAAATAATTTTCTAGACCCAGGTATTCAGAGAGAAGATGCCTAGTTAATGTACAGAAATTTTACTAAAGGGATAAACTGATTTAAATTTGTACAACCATATCAGAAGGGTAATAACCTTGAATGCAGGTAGTCAGATGTCCAGAGATGTCACTAGGATGTTACTTAGACTCCTGATGATGAAAAGATGAATATTCTCAATGCTGGTACCCTAAGCATGGCACATAGGATGCAGAATTTGCCAAGAAATAAGTAAAACATGATAAAGAAAAGCAGACTTACTTTTTTCTTGAGCACATTTTATATGAAGTGATGTTTACTGATTATTCCTGGATTGTCTAGTGTTTATTCTAGAACAAGAAAACTGAAAAGCAAGTTTTCTGGTTATTGTTAACTTAACATAAACTAGAGCAACCTGAAAAGAAATGACATCAATTGAGGATCTGCCTCTATGCCTAAGGGCATGTGCGCTGGGGGTCTTCCTAAGTGGTAAGTGATGCAGCAGGATCCACCCAACTGAAGGCATTATGATGTCTAGGTGGATGAGCCTGTGTTTTATGAGAAAGCTAGCTGAGCAAGCCAGAGTAAGCAAGCTAGTACACAGTTTTCCTCCAGGAACTCAGCCTCAGTTCTTGCCTTCAAGCTCCCGCCTTGAGACTCTGCCGTGTCTTCTTTCGGGGATGAACTGTTACGTAGATGAAAAAGATGAAATAAATCATTGTCTCCTCAAGTTGCTTTCAGTCATAGTGTTCATTACAGTAACAGAAATGCAAACTATGACATTATATACATGGGAGGAGAGAGAATCATGATTGTTAAGAGAAAGGAGAAGGAGTGAGAAAATTGTGAATGTTAAATAGCAGATCCTTGAAGGATGATGACTGCAAATAGGACTATGGGTATAAACCCCCTCCCCTAGTCTATGAGCTTACTTCATTACCCAGAAAGCATAAGTACAACCAGAGAGATTACTTGACATCTCCTTTTTATATATTATAAAATATTGGCATTATAATCTAATTGTATAACTTCCTCTTTGTTTCCTCCTACCAATCATTCCCACACTCCTTGCTTTCTCCCAATTTCATTGCCTCCTTAAAAATAATTGTTTTACAGACACATACTCACACACACACATATACATACAAACAGACCCACACACTCGTTTCCCTCCTTTAAGTGACTACTGAAATAAAAAGTACTTAAGATAATAAAACTAGGTGATGGCCTATTTAGAATTCGGTGCTTTATATTTTGATGATGAAACTGAAAAAGAGTGTGTATTTAGAGTGTTGGTGATCAGTGGGGTGTTATGGGCAGTTATGAACTGCTAGAAGAGTACCATCACCATGAGCAAGGGCTCCAAAAGGAGCACCAACAGAGAAACAGCGATGCAGAACTGTTCCAGCCCACAGGCTTGCATCAAATACATAGAAAAGTAATTGTTGAGCAGAGAGAAAATAAATAAATAAATAAATAAATAAATAAATAAATAAATAAATAAAAAGTGACAACAAGTCAAATTACACGTGAGCTGATTGAGAAACAGTGTTGGGATGTCAATCCTTTCTGGGAAAAGTTTAGAGAGGGGCCACATTATACACAAACCCAATAAACAGAAGAATCAGAGAAGAAAAAAGGACTAACTGCCATTTTCAAGTCATTGATCCCTATTTATGAATAATTTAAAGAACTAGTTAGTAAAGTGGTAAGAGGCCCCTCTCAGGAGAATGATCATCCCAGGATTGGAGAGAGAATGAAGCCTCAGGAAAATTAGACAGGTTTGTGCAGAATGGTGGAGCTCGGAGGACATACAGAGAGTTGACTGCAAGATAACTTGGTTGGAGGCAACGAGGCAAGTATTCTGGAAATGAAGGTGTCTAAAGGGACTGTGGTAAAGAGAGAGAGCAACAGGTTAGGGTAGGTAGAAAGTTTCCTCATGTTTATGCATGAAGGCCCTGGGGTCACGCTGCTTTTCATTGGATCACTCTTTCTTTTAAGCACAGATTCTTCATATTTCTCCATTTTTCCCCTTTTAGCTGCTCAAATTTTATTGCCATATTATGTTTACATTTTCCTCTACAGGGTATATAACTAATATAAAGTCATGCATGAGTTTTCTGGTGGAATATATCTTATTGATGAACAAGAGAATGTAGGACTTTTAGCTGGACTGTGCAGTCCATCTCTGGAAACACAACATAGCACTTCATGATTGGGGTCTACTGCACAATGGGCACTGCACTGATCTCCTATCTGTTGTATGCTGGTGAGCTTCAGGTGAAATGAAAGGAAACAGAATATTGAGTTTAACGGATGCCTACAATAGAATTACAACTTATGATAGAGGAAAAATTAATTTGTTAATGCTTATGAATTTTCAAAAAGAGATTAAAGATTTGAAGAGCTTTTGGTACTAGATGGAAGGATAACGCTTCCAGGAATGGAGTTAGCAGTGTAGGAGATGTCAAGTCCAAATAAATAAAATAAAATAAAAAGGGTTTCTTATCTATCATGAGCCAAGAAAATCTAGAAAGTATGACATTAACAAAGAGAGAACAGTTATGAAAATATAAAAGAAATGTTTGTGGATGAAAATACATCTATATGAATAGGCCAAAGAGTATCAATGGGGGTATACAATATGGATGGTTATGAAGGACTACATGTTCACAGTATCAACTTCTTTTACAGTTTTATCAAATGTTCTTAGAACTTTCATACACTCACACTAGCAGTGTGTGCAATTTGCACAGCAATGGTATGTACCCATCAGTCCTAAAGCATAATCAGACTACCTAGAGTGGGATTAGACGGAGACACAATCAGTGACAATGGACCAATATGGAACCACTAGAACTGATTTTGAGGAAGCTTCACTTTATGACTTTTGAAGTCATTGTTAATCATAGCAATGAAGAGAAAAGAATCAAAGGAGAATACTGGTAAACCACCAAGAAGGATGTCAAGAGGCAAGGATTAAAAAAAAATTACACAAGAAAACAACCAATAAAATGGATGTTGTAAGTCTTTGTCTATTAATGAGCATTTCACTCCTAAGAAAACTCATCATTACTCTCCCAAGACAGTGGTATTATTGACAGAAATTTACAGTCCATCTGTGCACTGTCCATAAGGACTCATTTTACATTGAAGAATATACAAAGGCTGAGAAAGAAGGCATAGATGAACCGCAACTCTGCTGAACACCTTACAATTAATGGCTTCTCCCCTTTCAAAATGCCAATGGCTCTAATTTTTGAATACCCTGTTTCAAATATATCAGGAATGTATTCAGGAAAAACATGTTAAAATAAAGTAAATAAATCTCCAGACTTATTAAATTTGCTTATTGTTTTTGAGGTAACTTGTTTCTCATTTTATTGTATTAAATGAAATTTCAGGAAGTCACCAAATTTCACTAAATTCTTTCAGTGGGCCTCAATGGATTGGACTAATAATCAAATGAAAGATATCCATACTAACATTAAAGTGAAACTAAGTTGTTAACTGATCTGATTTGCATGATGAAACCTAGAGCTATGGCCATAGTAGACAGAGGTAATTACCATTGAATCTCTCTTTTAAGGTATTTCCACACTAAGTGAAGACCTTGTACTAGGCCTTGCTACTAAAGACTTTGCTGCTTTTTGGTGGTGACAAGCTGGGACAAAGCCTTAACACATGGGCTAGATGACCTCATATTCAGACCATCCATAGTTATGTAAGCCAGAAACACAGTTTTTACTATTGTTATCAAGTATTAAGCAATGTTTGATTGCTTAAAGAAAACATTTGATTGCAAAAGGCACTGTCAATAGAACAAAACAGCAACCTACAAATGGAAAAGATCTTCACTAATCCTAAATCCAACAAAGAGATAGTATCCTAAATATACAAAGAACTCAAGAAATTAAACATCAAAAAACACGAAATAAGCCAATTAAAAATGGGGTACAGAGCTAAGGGAAGAATTCTCAACAGAGGAATCTATAATGTCTGAGAAGCACTTAAGGAAAAGTTCAGTGTCCCTATTTGTCAGGAAATATAAAACAAAATATCCCCAAGACTCCATCTTACACCCATCAGAGTGGCTGTGATAAAAAATTCAAGTGACAACACATGCTGTTCAGGAGGTGGAGCAAGGATGCCTGGTGAGAGTGCAAACTTGTGCAATCACTGTGGAAATCAATCTGTCATTTTTATCTCAGAAAATTGGTCATAGTTCTACCACAAGATCTACCTATATCACACCTCAGCATATACCCAAAAGATGCTTAACCATACCACAAGGACATTGGTTCAACTATGTTCCTAGGAGATTTAATCATAATAACCAGAAACTAGAAACAACACAGTTGTCCTTCATCAACAAATAGATAAACAGAGGTACATTAACATAATTGAATACTACTCAGCTATAAAAACAAGAACATTGTAAAATTTGCAGGCACATGGGTGGACCTACTAAATATCCTGTGCGAAGGAAAGCAGACCAGAAAGACAAACATCATGTGTACTTAATAGAAGGAATTTTAGCCATATAGCACAGGATAACCATAATACAATTCACAGTCCCAAAGAAGATTAGTAACAGGGAGTATCGAAGGGGTTATGCTTAAATCTCACTCAGAAGTATAAATAGAATAGACAGCAGAAGCAGATGAAGAGAAGGAACAAGATAAGAGAGAAAGCATGGAGAGAAATGAGGATGGAGATCAGACCTGGGAAGAGTTGGGGAAAGAGGACTGAGGCTTTTCAGAGAGAAAAAAATTGTGGGCAGGGCCATTTCTGTGACAAGCTGGAGACCTACAACAGGGTAAGGTCCTGAGAGGATATGGGGGTTACTCTAACTGAGACTTCTTGTAGCAGGGGTCATCTAGACTGAAGAGGCCACCCTGTAACTAGGCATAAACACCAACCTACCCACAAAATATTTGACCCAAAATTTACACTGCCTACAAGATGCACAGGGATAGAAACAGAGCGGAGATTGAGAGAATGGCTGTCCCAACCTGAGACCCATCTCATGGAAGAGAACCAAGACCTAACTTTATTAACAGAGCCTGGCAGAATTGTCCTCTGAGAGCATCCACCTAACACCAGAATTAAACAGATGCTGAGCCTCACAGCCAAATATTAAGTGAATACTAGGGAGTCTTGTAGAAGAATCAGGCATAAGATAGAAGAACCTGGGGGAAGGGGGCAGGATTTCCAAAAGAAGACCAACAGAATGAATTAATGTTGGCCCATATGGGCTTACAGGGACTGAAGCATAAACTAAGAACCATTCATGGACTGGACTTGGACCCCGTACACCAATTTAGATATTGTCCTCTTTAGTCTACTTGTAGGTTTCCTAGGAAGAGGAGTGGGGCTGTCTCTGACAGGGACTCAGTTGCCTGTCTTTTTAAAAATCATTTCCCCATGCCAGAGCTGCTTTATCAGGCCACAGGGGAAAATTATGTCCTCGATCCTTGTGGGACTTGATATGCTGGTGTGGGTTGGTAAGATAAGTCCCTTTTTCTGAGGAGAAGGAAGAAAGAGAGAGTGTGGGATCTGGAGGAGAAAAAGGAGGAGGCTATTATCAGGATGCAAAATGAAAAAAAAATAAAAAATTTAAAGAGAAGAAGAAATAAAGACTCATTCAGAAGAGGAAAAAGCTCAGACAGCTAGATTAGATACAAAAAAAAAAAAATAAAGTTAGTAAAATATATCAAAATGTAAGCATATACACAGCCATTCCAGTCTTTGCTAAATGAGAAGACAAAGTACATATTTTACTGCCTAAGATAACAGCAACATACCACATGATTTAACATGTCTATAAGTAATCTTGCTCTTTTATAGAAAGAAGAGATGTTTGACAACTCTTCCATGATTGACTGGCAAGGGGAGACACTCCGGAATGTGCTGGTGAGGAATATGTGCCATTAGTAATGGAGTAAAAGCTTTCAAACCTGGAAATATTTACCAATGTGTGAAGGCCCAGTCAAAATAATTTGTGGAATGTGTTATACCCGTTAGCATATAATTCGATGCTGTGAGATGTTCATGCAACCAAGCTGGTTAAGACAGGCTTTCTTACAGAGGCAGCCCCTGATGTGACTGCAAAGACTGGGAAGGTCACTTTTTCTAAAAAGACTGTCATCCTTTGAATAACGGTTTGACAAAGTCATTCATTCAGTCTCTTGGCATCAGTTGATAAGCCACTCTGCTCCTATTACTGGTGTGTCAGTCTGAAGAACACTGAGGGGTGGGGGTCATAGACAGTTGGTTACACATTGCAGCTAAAGACTGGGTTATTTGCAGATGTGTTAAATTCTGCTTTTGTCTCATTGCCTGTGAGCTACCAGAAGCCACGTTATAGGACTCAAAGAAAACATCATGTAAAGATTCAGTGAGGTTTTTGACACCCAGGGAACTTAATAACTTGATTTTTGCCCCCTTTCCCTTTTTTCCTAGCCAAATGACATCACTGAAGAAAACCCAGAGGGACAACCCATGAGTGACCTATACGTGATTCTCAAAATATGTATGAAAGGTTTATGATGCTGTTGAATTTAGGACTCAATCTTTAAGTTATATAGATGCTTGGCCTGTTTTATGTTTTGAATCCTGTGCAATCCAAGACATTTTTCTAGGATGAGGTATTCAGTGAAGATACGGCTAAGCATGAGAACATGCATGGCCAGAGCTCATCCGTGTGTTAGCTAGTAACTACAGTAAGATGGTCAGGCAACAGGAATTTTCTCTTGTATCAGGCCATTTCAAGAGAAATTTTTTGCCTATTTTTAATTGTTTATATTCTTCACCTCCCACCCTCCAACATTGGGAATATTAGGTGAATTCATGGTACATAACTGAAGGAAAATGGATAATTTCAGACTGGTGATCAATTCCACATCTTAAACACCAGTCACCAAAGAAAGTGTCAGGTCATGGAGTACTGGATCCTTGCCATGGGATATCCCTAGGGAAGCTAGCTGAAGGAAATGAAGACTTAATTGGTACTTATATTTCCAACACAGCAACACTGAGTTCCCTTCAGGGAGATTTTTCTAGAAAGGTTGTCTATCAAATCTTGACTTGAATGTAACTATGCTTCCAATTTTGAATTGTGAAGCTCACTGATAATCAGATAAGGAGAGATTATTGTTACCTTTGCTATAGGCTTTTAATGACATTAAAGATTATGGAAAAGAAGAAGCAAGAGGTATAATATGGCAAATTCACATTTCAATATTGACAATATGTACCAAATATGTCCCGAAGCATATGGTATAAAGTGTAACTTATTAGCTCACAGGTCAAAGTTAAACCATGTCAGTTATGAATATCTGTTAATGTATCATAGTAATACATGTTTTGTTTATTTTTCTTTTCATTGAAAATAGATTTTCTTTCCTCCTTCTCTTCCATGAGTTTCCCAGAGCTTTGAGAGAGGGACCAGACTGAGATTTCCAATTTAGACTCTCTCTGCATAATGTCTGCTCCCATCAGCTATTGGAAGAAGCATCTCTGATGACATATGCAATAGGCAATGATCTATGAGTATAGAAAAATATCATTGAGAATCATTTTATTGATTTTATTGTTGTTTTGAACAGGTATTTCCCTGTGGAAAGAAGGGGTCAGACAAAACACCTACAACAAAGACTCAAAAACCCAGGTCCAAGATGCCTTGGGTAAGCTTAATGACTCTTCTTTTGCTCAGGCCAACTGGACTATCTTTAAAACAAGATGCATTTTCTCTGGAAATGGGTAGTGGCATGGCCTATATGTCAGGCACCATAAAGCTTAAAGAAGAATATTTAGAACTAAAAGGTGAAAGTTGTCCATCCACTGTAGAGAGAAGGAGTCAAACAAAATCATCTTCAACAAATGTAAAAACCCAGGGTATGCATAAACCCTAAAATGAAATGGGAGTTTATATAAAGTTTACTTATAGCTTATTGCCTTTTCTTTTCTTCAGGGCAACTGGCCTTTCTCTAAAATGGGATGCTCTTTCTCAGGAAACAGGCCTGGCCTACACATCAGGAACCATAGAGTCTGGAGAGGGACATTTAAGACTATACAATCTTATTTTATTTCAATATGATAATGATTGCATGTTCATTGGTAATGGTGATGTTATACTTCCTTTTTGAAAGGGGTCAAAATGAAACAGACCTGGATGAAATATAGACTGCTAACTTAAGTTAGTCTATACATACATGTATTCTAACTGCAGAACAAACAGTTAACATTGCTAATCCCACTACATGGGAATAGCTCTGAGACTATCTGAGACATGAATGTCTATACAGAGCCAAAGGTTCTCATTGGTTTCAGAATCCCCATGATTTATTATTAGATGCCATTCTTCATATGACAGGAATAAAGATTTACAGATATCTTTCTTCTGCTCATACATAGAACAGAGAACTTGCCTTAATTGTTCTGTGCATCCCACACACCTAATACATTCATAGTTTTAGGACTATATAATGCTTGGGAGAAATGATGTTTTCAGGTTAAAAGAACCAGACACAGACGCTGCCTCAGACCTGACAGGATTCATTCCTCCAGCATGCTGAGATGCTGACATCCTATATCCTTCATGTTCCAGCCCCAAGTGCTTTGGTTGCTGTTCCTTATCAAATCAGGACAGCTCTTAGGACATCTTCAAAGAAAGCTCCTGATCTTAATTGGTCCAGCATTTCAGACTGTCTTACATGGGACTTCTCTTAAGCCTGAATTTCTCAAAATTTAGAGACTGGACCAGAGATGATATTCCTGTTTTTTTAAACCATTTTTTTTCCAATTTTATGTGGGCCCCTACAAAGATATTATTCATCACAAATCAGCGAAAGAAACCTTAAGAGAATGACTATGGGCTATGGATATTTATTTTCATTGGGAATTGGTTATAAGTTACTATTGGCCTTATTCAGAAAGAAAAAGATGTTGGACTTAGAGATGTCTCTCTTTCCCTTTATCTTTCTTTTGTAGGTATGTAGATAGGGGCTGAAAAGAAAGGAGGTTAATATAGAAATATATAGGGATGAAAAGACAAAATGTAGATTACTGACTCCACACCTCAACTTAAGGCCATAATTGTTACTCACAGGTAAGGTTAATTTCAATTCATTGATATAGAATTATGTATATTAAAACAAAATAAGTTTAATGTTGATACATTGAAATAGAACTCAAAGGTAATATTATTCATACATGTTATATATACATATATTTATTCTAATATGAGATATTGTACCTATACATCTCAATTAATACAAGGTTTACTTCCAATACTTTGAAAGTGCAATAGCAGGCTCTTTAGAATAATTAAGTAATTTTAATCATTGAAAAATCTCATGGTTATGTCAAATACTAGTCTGTGTTTAATCACAAGAATACACATTCTAGGTTTAACCGATAGGTATGATTCTATAGATAAATAAAGTAAAATAGATACATTTGATCTTCAAAAACTTCAGAGACATACAGAATATGACATTTTAAAATGTTTTTTATTATTTTAAGGATTCTTTGACAATAAGACAGGTTAACTCCTGGCAACACCCAGCCTACCTCAAAGATGATGATCATTGAAGAAACTCCTTGTGGAGATGGCTTAGATTGTGGCAAACAAGCCACAAGACAAAAAAATGTCCTCATTTCTGCCACAGACAGAATTCTTCCTAAAATGGACAAGCTTGGATGCAGTCAGAATCGATGGCCAAACTCTGTCAAGACAGCATAAGCAAGTCCTCAATAGTTCCTGATTAACAAACATATCTGTCAGATATCCTTGGTCAGAAGGCTGAAGAAGATGCTCCAATGTTATATAGAGTTTTGTGTGACTGTTCAGGCCTTAAACTGTATGTGTCTTTTATTCATTGTGGAAGCGGCTAACCTTTACTTCCTGTTTACTTAGGCAATTAATATTATCCCTTCTCAAGTCTCTGATGGGGTTGAAGACCAGATAGTTTAGTTTACAATTAAGCTTAGTTGTTTGAGAGTTAAAATGTTTTCAGGTCTAGATAGATGTTTTTATTTTGATAAAGAGGAGTTATAATAGAGATTAATTTACATTTCGATTTTTAGGCTCTCCAAGATAGAATAGATAATATTTCTTTAAAGTTGCCAAATACATTTTGATTACACATTATGATTTTTATAATTTTTCATAATTGTTCTTACTGTGTTTTAAAACATATTTTTTTTTTTATTTAGACAGAAAAGAGTAATTGTTGGAGGTTGGTCTAATGTATTTTGATGCTAATTGCTGCCTGCTATCTCTGCCCCACCTGTACCTTGCCTAAGAGGTTAACCTGTTTGACTGATAAAATGCTACCACACCTGGGTAAGGCAAATGGGATAAGTATGGCTAAGGCTCCAAGGCTTGGAAAGATGGAGAGAATCTTGGGAGAGGAAGAGACCTGAGGAGTGGGTAGGAAGAAGAAGGCTGTACCACGGGTTAGGTGGAGGAGAAGCACATGGCCTGCATGGATGGAGACTTGGTCCAGACGATGATAATTAGCAAATACTTGGGATTATGAATGGGAGGTAGCTTGACAGAAATTATTAGAAGCAGGTGGCATAGGATTGGAGCAGGTATCCCATACCTGCCTCATTCTGGGAAGTAGTTTAAGAGATTAATATCTGCCTTGCCACAGGTTAACTAAGTCTAGTTTAAAATATAGCTGATGTCTGTGTCTTGACACAGGTTAGCAGGTTAGAAAATACTGCCATAACAATAAGTATAGACCTAATAACAAAAATTAAAAATAAATATTATTATGCCATACTGGAAAAATAACTGCATCCCTGTATCCATGTCCTGGCCATCCAGACAGTATAGGGCATGGGCCTCAAGTTAAACCAAATATTAGTTGACCACAAGTTTTGCGCCAATATAGCCTTATAACAGGGACCACTGAATCACACGGGATCACATGAGCTCACAGAGACTGAACTGGCAATCATGGAGCCTGCATGGATCTGCCAGGTCCTCTGCATATAACTTATCACTGATAACTTGGTGGTTTTTTGGTACCCCTATGTCAGGAGCCATAGGACCTTGCCTGACCTGCCCCAGTGGCTGAGAGGCCCTGCTGGCTGAAAGCCACAGCTGTCTGCATACTTGAGATAATTATTCTGCCTGGCAACCACAAAAGATCCAGCCTGACCTTGAGAAAGAGAACATTCGGTGTATCGCGACTTCTGAATAATTGCCCCACTCCACACCTGCTGCCCTTGGGCCTGGCCCAGAAGATTTTGTAACTTTCCACTGCATTCCTTCCTACCCCCACCCTCCCAGAATTTGAATTTGAATACCCCCTTACAATAAACGGCCCTTGACAAGCAATGTTTCCCTGGGCCCTGTCTCTTTCCCGCCCATTCTTTATTCACAGGTCGCAACCCTCCTCACCGCTCCAAGAATAACTGGACCCGCGGGTTTGGGAAACCCCTAAGAGTGGGAGCCGGTGTGTCTCTGAATGTTTGCCTGTTCTTGAGACTGTTTTCCTTCCCTAGCCTTTTTGTTGTTGGTGGTGGTGGTGGTGAGTTTTTGTTTTGTTTGTTTATTTGTTGTTTTGTTTGGGGGGGTTGTTTATTTTTTTATACAATCTCAATATTAGTGCTTTTTCCATGTCTTATTGCTTTATCTTTTTTCTCATGTTTCATTGTCCCTTGGAGGCCTGCTCAGAGGTTGTGGGAAGCTGGGAAGAGTGGAAAGAAAAAAATACTATGGTAAAGATGTATTGTATGAGAGAAGGTTCTATTCTCAATAAGAAATGGTAGGATAAGTAAAGACCCACAAAAAAAAAAAAAAAAAAAAAAAAGAAAAGAAAAGAAAAAGGGAAAGAAAATGCATTTTTTTGCCATACTATATCCTGACTATAGTTTTCCTTCTCTGTACTTCTCCCGTTCTTCCTTACTTCCCCTCCCAGGCAGATCCACTCGCTTTTTGTCTCTCATTAGAAAAGAAAACAGGATTATAGTAGATAATAATAAAATATTAGAATAAAATATAATACAAAAAAACCCAAAAACTATCCCACCACAGTTGGACAAGACATATAAGCAGAAGAGCCAAAGGGAAGGCACAAGAATTAGAGACTCACTTTTTTCACACTCAGGAGTCCCATAAAAACACCGACTTAGAAGCCATAACCACAAACACAGAGTGCTGGGTGAAAACTCTTGTAGGTTCTGTGCTTGTTGCATCAGTCTCTGTGAGTTTATGTATGCCTTGGTCTTGTTGAATTAGAGGACCTTATTTTCCTGGCGTCCTCCATCCTTTCTGGTTCTTACATTCTTTATGCCTCCTCTTCATCCGGGTTCCCTCAGCACTGAGGTGAGTGCAGAATTTGATGGAGGGCTCCAATTTGGGGATGAGTGTTCTATTGTCTCTCACGCTCTTCAAAATGCCTGTGGGTCTCTATCTTTGTTCCCATCTGCTTCAGAAGGAATCTTGTCTGATGATGGCTCAGCAAAGCACTGATTTATGAGTGTAACAGAATGCCACTAGGAGCCATTTTATCATGCCAGGTTTTTGTTTTGTTTTGTTTTTTAGGCAACTAGTACTTGGTTTTCTCGTAGGTCTCTAGCCCACCTAGTCTCTGGTTCTCAGTCACATTTTAGAATTTCATGCTGCATGTGGATTATGACTCTAGGGCCCACTTCCCTGAAAGACACAGAGGATATTAAATATTCAAAAAAAAAACCCTACAGAATGCTAAATAGTACTGTAAATAAAAAATAATAAAATATTAAAATGTCTTATGTAGTTATTAAAATATAGTCATTAAGTCAGTCTATTGAGATTCTATATTAGTTAACTTGCAGGTATTTTTTATATGTCAGAACCCTTCAGTAGTAAAATCAATAAAGAATTGAAAAGTTGGCAGAATTATTATCACAGAGTTAGGAACACTTAAAATAACTTTTAGAAGCATGTGGAGTGAGAATTTCTGCTGCAGGTTAGGTCATATGGAGTGAGAATTTTTGTTGTAGATTAGGTCATTATGGTGCTCAAAGACATTATCTCTTTTGTGAAATTAAAATTAAACCAGAAGAAAATTATCTTTTTCACTCTTTTTTTTCCTGTTAATAAATAACAGCAGCTTCAAGCAATTGCGTAGGGTTTAAATAAAAACAAAACAAAACAAAACAAAAAACAACAACAACAACTACTTCCCAACTAAGAGATGCAGTTCTGTTCCTGAAGGTAAGCTGAGTTAGTAAGAGACTACTATATCTCCAGAGACCTGAGAAGGACAAGGTGGAAGCCACCATGCAGCTGTGGGAGTTTGGTTGCAGAGACAGAGTATGCAGGCGATGTGACCTATAGACGATGTAAACTGCAGGAACTAGCCATTCAGAGGATGCCCTCACTTCTATCTACCCTTTTCTCAAATAGCAGAGGGATACCAGAGATGGTGAAGGGAAGGGACAGTGTTTGTCTTGGCCTTTTCCAGTATACTTTGAATCTGAGCACTCAGGATGTTGTAACCATGAGCCAAGGTTATAGAAAGCTTTAGCCCCAAATCTCTTTCAAGTTCAATAACAACAAGGTGCAAAGGGAGGAAGGCATCTTTTGAGTCAACATGTGGTAATTTCAGCCTTAGTAGACATGATCGATTCAAATTCCAGCTCTGTGAGAAGGACGGCAGCCACTGCATGAAGAGCCTGACATAGCATGATACGTGCAGGACACCTGAGTTATCTTGAAATAAAATTTAACTGCCGTAAAACTCTTGTTTCCAAAATTTTGAAAAATAGCCGGGAGCGGTGGCGCACGCCTTTAATCCCAGCACTCGGGAGGCAGAGGCAGGCGGATCGCTGTGAGTTCAAGGCCAGCCTGGTCTACAAAGTGAGTCCAGGATGGCCAAGGTTACACAGAGAAACCCTGTCTCGAAAAACCAAAAAAAAAAAAAAAAAAAAAAAAACATAGGATGGAAAATTGAATATAAATGTTTAGGAAAGTAGAATATGGACCCCAAATCAACAGAAACACAATTTTTATAAAGCAACATTGAGGTGATCAGTTACTGAAGCAGGATATAGCAAATAATTATAATGCCATTGAACTGTGATGAAATTACAGATAAGAGGACATGTAACACAACATCATTTCAGAAACGAAAACTAAAGTAAAATAAAGTCTTCTCAGTTTTAATGGTACAATGGCTGACAATGCAATGCATTGGATTTACTGAATTACAAACTAGCTTAAAAGGCTGAATTGCTGAACTTAAATGAAAGGCAGAAGTTATCAAACCTTCCCAAGAGTTGTCAATGTATGTAAAAAATGAGTATGCTGGTAATGAGTGATGCAATAATGACAACTAACATTATTACATTTAGCAGGCAGAGCTTAGTGGATGGCTGTGGGTCACCACTGGCTGCGGTGAGGAAGTGTCCGGTCACCACTGGCTGCGGTGAGGAAGTGTCAGGTCACCACTGGCTGTGGTGAGGAGGTGTGGGGATCCCGTTCCATCCTTCAGCTCTTGATTTCCTTCCCGGCTTCTGATATATGAACTGGTTCCTCCCCAAGGCTCTGCAGCTATGAGGGGTTGTGTGGCACAGGCCCAAAAGCAACAAGGCCAAGTGGCCATTGACTAAACCTGCAAGGATGTGAGCTCAAATACACCTTTCTCGCATATCTTGCTATAGTGGTTACAAACTGACGATGTCTTTTTTTATTTTTATCTTTTTTCATGTCTATTGAAACGTAGCTAAAGTCTATGTTCTCATGTTTATATTATGTCTGGGATTGAGTTTTTCACCATGTTTCTCTCAATGCCAGTGTGATGTCTCTTTTGTTATGACAACTTTGTGCTTTAATTTAATGTCAGATTGAACGATGATTGTATCCTGTTTTCCTTACGGTTCTTTTTAATTCTAGACTCGTCTGTAGTTGGTTCCATTGTAATTTCATAAATATTGTGTTTTTTTAAAATGTGGTTTGGATTTTGATAGGAAGTACATGAAGTATCTACTAGTTTGCGTAATATGAGCATTTTAACAACAATAATAGATATTCCTAATTTGTATGCATCTTTTGAAATTCATTCACCAGTGCTTTATAGATTTCAGTGAATACACCTTCCATACCCTTAGGTAAATTTATTCTAGAACACATCATTCTTTGATGTCATCATAACTGAGATTATTATTCATTTTTTATATTGCTATTTATCTAAAGAAAACAAATAGTTGTTTTATATTCATGTTTGGATACTGCAATACCCAAGTTCTAGTAAAAATACACAAAATATTTACAAATAACCACAAAAGGAAAGAAACCAGAAGGAATTTCAGAAAGTATATCATATCAAATGATAAATTCATACAAAATGAATACCTGGTAAGTTTTGTAGAAGAATTTTATGGAATTCTTTGTATGAATATATGGCATCATATATTTATATTTTAAAAAATTAAGATATGTTTCTGGCTATTTGTCATTCCATACAATGATTCTAAAAAAAAAATTAAGAACAAATTAAAGAATGTGGCAAGAGCATGTGCCTCTTTTGTAATAGTTTTCTGCCTCTCACTATTCTATTTCTCTGGAGAGAGAGGGCCAGGTGGCCAGGAGGTCTCCATCATCTGAGTAAAACCAAGTGTAATTTTACATAGGACACATGGATACTTGGATTCTTTTATTGGTCCCAGATAGTGACGGTTGGCCCAAGGATGTATTGAATGTGAGACATATTTGGTATAAAATACCAGAGAAGAGAAATTAGTCTTCAAATCTTTACAGAAGCCTCATGCGTATAGGCTATTTCAAAATGGGCTATGCTGAAGAAGCATAATATATTGCCATATACTAACTATGGGGTGTAGCTTTTGAGCAGCATCAGAACAGCAATGACTTCTCAACTATTATTTTTTAGTATTTTGGTTTGTTTATTTTAGAATTACACTGATAATGTATAAGATGTTTCAATGACTTAACTCCTTATTCAGATCTCCAATTTTCTAATGATCGTCAATGATTTTTTTCACAAGTACTGACTCATGTGGCAGGAGTAAGAGGACAAAGTTGACATATGTGCTGGTGGAGAGGTGCTAAGAGAGTTGGGGAAAGTGCCTTTCTGTGGTACCCCTGTCTTCCAGATCCTTTTCTGAGGTACGTTATTCAGTCCCTTGATTCTCTCCATAATATTACTAGATCCATGCTTAAGCATTCTATCATGGACAATGTTTTGCCCATTAAGAGGTTTTTGACTATTAAGAGGTTTTTAAGGACAGTGGACAAATGACTAAGCATTTAAAATTCAATCCATTTAAGTAAATATCAATAATAATTCAAATACTAGGTATCTCAAATACATTGTGGAATGAGGAACAGCATTTCATATTTGGGAGCCAGAGAATCTGTCTACAGTGTACTTTGCAGACATGCAGATCCATCAGTTAAGAAGACTAAGGGGAGCACCCTAGCCACTTGCAAGGCTACTCCTCAGCCATGGAAGTGAGGTCTACTTGAAAAAGACCTCAGAGAAGGGGAGCACAAATAAGAGACAATACATTACTACATTCCAATTCATTTCACAGTGCCATGTTGTATTGAGTGAGAAAAAATAAGTTCAATAAAGGAAAAATGTAAAAACATGATTGATTTATTTGAATTGTATCTCAAAGAAATTCAAATTATCTATATTATTCACTGATGAAGTCAGAAACTTACATGTGTCATTTTAGAGGACTCAAAGCATGGGTGAAACTATGGAGAGGAATTAGTTATTTATTTGATTTAGATATATTTTTAAAAACTTCCATTTAAACTTAAAAGTTTTGTAATTGAAATAAATATGTTTCTTTGAACATTTAGGTGAGTTTTATAACATTAAATGGAATATAATTGAAGACCCAGAAATAAACCCACACATCTGTGGATACTTGATTTTTGACAAAGAAGTCAAATAATACAATAGAAAAAAAGATAACATCAACAAATAGTACTGGTGTAACTGCATGTCTACATGTAGAAAAATTTAAAAAGATCCATACTTATCACTCTACACAAAAGTCAAGTCCAAGTTGATAAAGACCTCACCATAAAACCAGATACCCTAAATCTATTAGAAGAGAAAGTAGGGAAGAGCCTTGAACTCATTGGGACAGGAGACAACTTCCTGAATGCTAACAGTTCAGGGTCTAAAATCAATAATTAATAAATTGGACCTCTTGAACCTGAAAAGCTTTTCTAAGACTAAGGACATTATCTATAGAAGGAAATAAAGGTCTACAGATTGGGAAAAGATCCTCACTAATCCTACATCTGACAAAGGGCTAATATCCTTTACTGTTGGTGGTAGTGCAAACTTGTACAACCACTTTGAAAATCAATCTGACTGAGTCTTTCTCAGAAAACTGGGAGTAGCCCTACCTCCAGAGCCAGCTATATTACTCCTGGGCATACACTCAAATGATGCTCCACCATACAAGGATATTTTCTCAAGTAAGTTGATAGCAGCTTTATTCCTAATAGCCAGAATATGGAAACAAAAACAACCTAGATGTCCCTCAACTGAAGAATGGATAAAATGTGAACATTTACACATGGAATACTTCTCAGTTATTAAAACAAACTATGGAAAAATTCAGGCAAATTAATGGAACTAGAAAAGATCATCCTGAGTGAGGTAACCAAGACACAAATGGTATGCACTCATAGATAGTTTTAGCCATTGAGAATAGGATAAACATAGCACAATGCACAGACCCAAAGAAGATAAGCCACAAGGAAGACCCAAGGGAAGATGCTGAAATCTCCCCCAGAAGGGGAATGAAATAGACAGACGTAGTGGTTGAAGAGAGGTAACAAGATAGGAGAGGGAGCACAGAAAGAAAATGAGGGTAGGTCTGCACTGTGGGTAGCTGGAGTGGGAGGACAGAAGACCTGCAAAGAAAAGAGAAACTGTGGGTTGGGGTATATCTGTGATAAGCTGGAGACCTATGGGAGCATCTGTGGGGAACTATATCGGAGACTTCTAGAAACAGGGACCATGGAGCCTGAAGAGGACACTCTCTTAACTAGACAAGATTCCTAGTGGAGGGAGAACACCAACATACCCACTAAAGCTTTAATATTTGGAAAATACACTTAAATTTATCTCATAGCTTGAATATTCTATAAAAACAAAATATAAGTTTAGGAAACTGATATTTAAGAAGGTAACAAATATATGAGTAGAAAACATCTGAGAAAAATTCTGTATTTTCAGATGTTGATTATTGAAAATATTAAGATCTAGTTTAATTTTTCACTATATACTGTATTATCATTTTTATAAAGCTGCTTTTTAGATAGAATGTCATACCACTTTCTAAACTCCTTAGAGTGTCTAGCACTCAACATGTGCTCAAGAGATACAGTTAATATTATTTTCATTATTCCTCATAATAGAATATAATCTCTGGAAAGATTATATGGGGATTCCTATGTGTGGCCAAAATATGAAAGTCATAAATATTTCCATGAATATATTTGTGCATTGAAAATTAAGAGTATATACAGGGGGAAGATGTACCCCTCAGTCACAGTCATAGGGGAAGGGAGTAAGAGGAAAATAGGAGGGAGAGAGGAATGGGAGGATACAAGGGACGGGATAAGAATTTAGATGTAATATGAATAAATTAATAAAATATATTTAAAAAAAGAAAGAAACAGAAAAAAAGAAATGAAATATTGAAATTTGTATCATTTAGGGTTCTCTGGAGTATAGAATTTATATAATGAGTGTCTGAGAGAGATTCATTACATACATACATACACACACACACACACACACACACACACACACACACACACACACCTGATTCATTAGAATGACTTACAGGCTCTGGTCAATGAATTGAAAGTCCAAGAATCTAGAAGTTGCTCAGTCTACGAGGCTGGAAGACTCAGCTAGTCTTCAAGAATGCTGGAATCTCAAAGAAGTCCACTGTAATGCCACAGAAGGATTTGACTTGGTAGCAGGGCAAGAGTAAGCAGGCAAAGAGAAAAAGTATCCACCCTGTATGTTTTATATAGGTTTCTAGAAGAAGGTGTGGCCCGGATTAAAGGTTAATATTCCTGCCTAAAGATACAAATCAAAGACATGTGTCTTTCTTCCTCAAAAGTCCAAACTAGAAATGGATCCACCCACTTCAGACTGGTAAACAATATCTCACAAAAATGCTCTCCATTTCTTGAGTGTAGTTCATTCCAGATGCAGTCATTAACAAACAAGAATAGCTACCACAAGCCTTATATGTAATATACATGATGATTTACATGCTGTGCTAAATATGACTATCAGTGAATACTTTGTATAATTAAACTAATTGAACAAATAGGAATTCTACCAGTATCTTCGAAGCCTATTCCAAGGCTAAGTTTTCTGACACTTAACTGGAAGAAAGTTAGGGTTACTAAGATCCCATGGTTCTCCTCCTCAACAGTATACACTAAGAAATATGGCCATTGGTAGATGGGAGGAGGTGCACATGAAAAGTCACTGATGAATAGCCACCAATATGAGACTCTTCCAGGACTGGGCACACTGAAATACACTACCCACTGTTGCCTAAAACATCAGAAGAGACTATTTACTAACTTGTATCCAGGGCAGGTCATTTACTATTTTGTCCATGTAGCTTCCCCGTGATGGTATCACTATCTGGTAGTGTGTTCATGCCCTTCATCGTTCTGAAGTTGTTCTATCTCTTTTTCACTCGTTCTCTTTTCCTTGATAATATTTTGATTCTTTTTTTGTCTTAAAACAATGTATATTTATTATTTTTTTAATTAATTTATTCTTGTTACATCTCAATGTTTATCCTATCCCTTGTATCCTTGATTCTTTTGTTGCTGTTCATTAAATCTTTTATGTATGAAATGTCTCCTATAAGGATAATTCAAGATATTGTAGAATGTGTGAGGATGGACAAGGCTTGTTGGGAACTAAGAAATCCTACAACTCTGACGTCCCTTCCTGGCCATTTGCACGGATGTCGCTGTGATGATGAGGTGTTGATCAGGAATGGGCTATGTCAGCCAGCATGGCCTTGAGAGGAAAAACAAGGACTGGGAAAAAGACAGCAACTTGTGAACAGAGATTTTTCTTCATGGATTCTAATTAAGTGTGGTATGGTGGTAGAGTGGTTATCTAGCAATTGAGAACTTTAATTTTCAGTATAAACAGCAAAGGAAATACAAGAGCAGACAAAGAAACAAATTTTTTTTTTCTGGAAAATTTTTAAAAGTTACTTTCAAATTGTCAATTTTATACTTTACTGTGAAAAATTTTCCAAATAATTCCTGTCAAAATTGTGCTTAAAAGGAAGAAAACAGTCAATAGGTAGAGCTGGTAATTGAAAATTATCTGAAGATGTCCACAGAGATGTAATTTTGTAGAAAGAACAGTACTTCCTTTTTCTTAATGTTCTTAACCCTGGAGCATGATAGGGAAAACAGAACTACAAAGTCTCCTCCTTTTCATCTTGAGTTTAGAGCATTGATTTTTTTCCACCCATGAAAATTACACACCCTGCCTCTCTAAGTTGAACTTATATGCAATGCTCACTTGTAAATCAATTGGATGTGAATTTTATCAGTGGGAATGATGCCAGGAATTCAGTGCCAGAGTGACAGGTGACTATAGAGACCTCTCTAGCTCTTCTGTTTTATTCATATATATATATTTATTTATTTACATTTTTTGAGCATAAGTCTCACTATATAGTTCTGAATGGTCCTGAACTCGCAAATATCCACCTGCCTCTGCTAAGAGCAATACCAATTGCTATTTTTCATCATATTTGTGATATATAGCCTTGGGAGCATCGTCCAATCTGTCCTGGAATTTGAGATCCACATCCTCAGCCTATGGGGGACTTGGGTTATAGTTGTGCTTTCCCTGCACACTGGGAATGAGTGAGCTCTCCCATACCCTGTGGGTGAGAATTACAGCAGTGCTCTTCTGTACCCTGTGAGAAAAGAAGTTTCAATGGATATTTTTAAAGTCTACATGAGGGTCAAGATGAGAAAAATATATGACTTGTCCTGTTCTTTTTGTCATGGAAGAATGGATTTGCTATCATAACCTAAGCATATATAGATAAGGGAAAATTCATCTGTAGAAACAAAAGCCATCCAAAGAAGTAAAGAGTGACATTCAGTTTTCATTTTGAGAATATATTTGTGAAAGAATTTGCTAATTTGACCACTATAGTGTTTTTAAAATTTTTTTATTAATTTATTCTTGTTACATTTCAATGATTATCCCATCCCTTGATCTTCCCATTCTTCCCTCCCTCCTATTTCCCCTTACTCCCATCCTCTATGACTGTTCTTGAGGGGGACCTCCTCCCCCTCATAGGATATCAAATCTCTTCTTGGTATCCTGCTATCCTTCCTCTGAGTGCCACCAGGTCTCCCCTCCAGGGAACATGGTCAAATATGAGGCACCAGAGTTCGTGTGAAAGTCATACCTCACTCACCACTCAACTGTGGAGAATGTTCTGTCCATTGGCTAGATCTGGGTAGGGGTTTAAAGTTTACTGCCTGTATTGTCCTTGGCTGGTGCCTTAGTTTGAGCAGCACCCCTGAGCCCAAATCTGCCTATCATAATGTTCTACTTGTAGGTTTCTAGGACCCTCTGGATCCTTCTACTTTGCTATTCTCCCATGCTTCTCTCATCTAGTCCCGATATAGTTTTAAAAGAAGAAAATATAATCACATCATTTCATCTTTCTGTTTTACTCTCTGCAAATCCCCTAATGACCTTCCACCCTGCTCCCTATCAAACTCATGGCCTCTGTTTCTATAATTGCTATTGTTATATCTCTATATGTAATACAACAAGCCAAGTATATAGCTTGAATGGATATAATTTCAGGGCTGACCACATGGAAGTGGATAATCAATTAAAGGGCACATCCCAAATGAATGCTAATTTTTTGCTCTTAGAATTCCTTAGATGTCAGCAGTTCCTTGTCTATGATTACAACCTCAGTGACATTGCATCCTTCTACACTGGCATATCTATTGGCATTTTCTGTGTTGTGGTCTTGGTTAGGTAGCCATATTGTTGAGATATCATGGATGTGGCTTCTCTGCCATTTTTAGAAAACTGAATCTTACTTTATATACATGTATTTTTTTATGTGTGTGCAAAGAAATAGAAGTGAAATAGTCAGCCAAACATCTCATGATTTGTGGCAAATGTGACTTTGATGGGATTTATCAGATACACAGATAAAGGGAAGTTTGAGCTACCCTCATGACAGCAGCTACCAAGGCTACTTTCTGGGCTAGTGTTTCCATCAGGTGCTATAGAGAGCAGGAACTAACTCAGGGTCTAATCCGTTTAGGACTGAAGTAGCCACCAGAAGGGACTCTGTCTATGTCCTCTGTGGAAAGGATTACCCTAAGACACCTTCTCAAGATAGAGGACCAACTTATTGCCATTTTCTTTTTTTTATTTCAGTAATTTATTCAGATTACATCTTATTTGATATCCTCTCACTTGTATCTTCCCATTTTGCCTCCCTCCCTCTTTCATCCTATTCTCCTCCCCTAGGTCTGTGACAGAAGGGGACCTTGGCCACCACTATAAGATCACACACTATCAGATCTCATCCTGGTAGCTGGATTACTTTTCCTCTGAGTGTCACCAGGTCTCCCGACCAAGGGGAAGTGGTCAAATAGGGGGCACAGGAGTTCATGTCTGAGTCAGTCCGTTCTCTCCACACAATTGTGGAGAATGTGCTGTCTTTTGTCTAGATCTGGATAGAGGTTCTAGGTTTACTGCATGCATTATTCTTGGATGGTACTGTAGTTTAGGCTGACCTGCCTTGGTCCAGATCTGTCAGCCTTAATGGTCTTCTTTCAAGTTTCTAGGACCATGTGGAGCCTTCTATTTCCCTATTCTTCCTTATCTCTCTTATCTAGAGTCCTAAGAGAAAGTCCAAGTATCTATCTCAATCTCCAGCTAAGTGAAGACTTTCATGGGACAGCTCTGTTGGCCAAGTGTCCAATTATATGTGAGTATGTGCCAGGTGGCTCTTTCTGGGTCTGGGTTAACTCACTCAGGATGATCATTTTCCATGAGAGATAAGGCCATAGAACAAAATTTCTATGAACAGTAAAAGAGTAAGAAAAATAATTATAATCGTTTCCTGTTCAGCCTTTTCCAGGGGAGAAGCTGGCATGGTCAAGAGAAACTATAAATAAGCACAAGAGTATGAAGTTAAAGAAAGGCAAGGAACTTGTACTTACAGGGCTCTGGAAGGTGCCCAGTATGCAGCTGTTTGAGGATGTGACCTCTAAAATGCAGGTACCAAGGTGATGAAAGAAGAAAGAATACCCATGAGAATCCTGGAAAGATAGCAATGATGTGTTAATTCCCAGAGTGGGGATGTACAGGTACGGGGCTGCCGAAAATGCTATAATGAGCTCTAAACCGTAGGGGATATTTATATTTATAACATAAAAACCCTCCTTTGTAAGATTATATTAGAAGCAAATAACCCATCTAAAAGGGATGGAATATTTCAGTATGTATATATCAAACAAAAATACCACAGTCAATTAGCATTTGACCAACAACATAGCAGGAAAGATGTGGAATACTAACAGTCCTTAAGGAGATGCAATTAAAACACAGTGAAATGGTACCTTGCACCACTAGAGGGACTTGGATAAAAACGATAAGAAGCCAAAGCATTTTAAAGATAGAAAGGGACTGGAACCTGTCTACATTATAGAAGGAATGTAAAATACCCATAAAAACGGGAGAAAAATCTGGGAGTATCTAAAATGTTAAATATCCATTTTTAGGTATATGCCAAAGAGAAATAAAAAAAATAAGTTCACATAAAAGCTTGTACACAATCTCATAGCTACATCATTTACAATACCTAAGTATATAAAACAGCAAAAATATTTCCTAATCTATGAATGGAGCTCTACAAACAAAGAAAGGGAGATGAGAATATTACACTATGGGCCAAGAAGGTAGTTTCAAATACTGCATATTTTATGATTTTATACATATGATATGTACCAATGGACAATATACAAAGATAATATTTCAGTATTTGCCTAATCCTCTAATGCAGAGGTTGTCAATCTATGTGTCACAGCCCCTTTGAAGCTAGAAAGGTGCTTTCATAGAGGTCACCAAATGCCATAGTAAAAGGGAGGCTGATATTTACATTATAATTTATAACAGTAGCAAAATGAAGTAGAAATGAAAATAATGATTGGAGTCACCCCAACAATAGGAAATGTCTTAAATTGTCACAGTATTAGGAATGTTAAGAATCACTGATCTAAGCTTTTGGGTAATGCAGAGTGTTTGAGGTTTGAGGTTGAGACTAATAAGTCTAGGAGTTATTAGCGAAGCATTTTTTCCCTAAGAAAATGTATATAAAATAAAAGAACTCAGAGGTATAAAGTGTTTGAGGAAAATGTGGTAAGTTGCCTGAGGCTTTCATGTAAGACCCTTTTAATAAAAATTCATTGTTGTCACAGAGGAAGTCCAGGGTAAAGTTGACTCCTTGGGATCCAGAGACCAAATCATATAGATCCCTGGAGAAATTTGATTAGCAAAGGACATTATCCTAACTAGGCCTGAGAGAGGACCAGTTGTTAGGGAGCCAGTGTTATAAAAGGAAATTGTTTGAAGTGCTTCAGCAGGCCACATATCAGACACTTAGGGGATTTCACATAAGGAACTGTTCAGTTAGATGTGCAGATCATGTGATTTTCATTACATCCCATCAGTCATTGTACTGGGAAAGAGTCACAGACCATATACAACTTACTGTGTGCAGTAGTGCTGTGATCAAGTCATATTAATAAACAAGAGGCTGATTGAATGTGACATGTCAATCAGGGCTACGCAAACCCTGGCCTAGAGAAAAACAAAAGGAATCAGTTCATTTGGGATGAAATCTAAACCACTTAGTACAAGATTTTACATGCGATGCCCTTTTGGCTGCCATTGCGCTTGGTGTCTGTTCCTACGGCCACTAAGCTCTAATCCCAAAGCCCGATTTCTCTATCTGGACACACTGAGTTCCTTGCTTCAGTGAGTCTTCTACTTCACCCTTTTCATTGCTGTGCACATGGCTAGATCCTTTTCCTACTCGGTTCTCAGATCAAAAATCACTTCCTCTTAAGAATGTCAGACATCTTGTCTTTTTGTTATTGTTGTTTTTGTTAAGCCCTACATTTCTTTCTGATTCCCTCAATCTAACACATTATCTATATAGGCTTTCAGAGCACTTGTTATCTTTTGAAGTTATTTTGTAAATTTGGAGTTCTTAAAAATAATGATTAACTAAGGAAGGATGCCACCTTTAGAAGAATAAAATTGAGAAGTAAATCAACATACCAAAGTGTCAGTTTCCGAAATATAAAGTAGGTTTTATGTGATGTACCTTGAAGATTTATAATAAGGATTAAAGGAAATAGTATATAAGAAACAGATAACAAAGTAGTGCTTAGTGAAAAGCAGATACCACATGTGCTATCACCACTAGTGCTAATAGCAGCACAAGTAAAATTGCTCCAGATTTTACTCTCCCTGGTGGTGTTGGATGTGCAGAAACACAAGCACTTGAAGATGAGGTAGAGAGACTGACAGGAAAATGTTGCTATGACTTTACTACAAATCCCTAAATCTAACTCTCCTAAGCCATGGACTGTCATTCGAGTTAGCGAATTTCTGTAGGGTTGGGACATAGAAATGGACTTAATACGTGGGGTAGGGGAGGCTCCTACCCCAGCTGGAGGGGAATAGGCAGAAGAGGGAAGGAGGATGAGAATGGGGAGATAAAAGGGAGGGGCTAACAATAAAGATGTAATGCGAATAAATTCTAATAAATTAAATATACATTTAAAACACACACACACAAAGAAATGGACATAATTAGATGACATTCTCTTGGGTTTTGGGAGTTTATCATGTAGTAATCAATGACATAGAAGGATCATTACCAACAATGGGAGTCAGGGAGAAGAATCATTTACACCCCTCACATGTTCAGACTGGACTCTGGGTGATTATTGCTGGTGAGAACACATCTGCTCTATTCTCAGTGTATTCTTCCTATTTTGAATAGCTCACATCTTCTCAGAAAATGACTTTTTATATGATATTGTGTGAATATATATATATATATATCATCCTTGTTTGCCATATAATATACTAATTACCATTATATACAGCTTACCTTTACACATATGAGAGGGATATTCATTCTAGTCCATGATCCTTTCCCTGATTTTCTCATTTTTATTCACTTTTCTGGATATATGTCACTCAAGGATCTTTGTTAATGAAGTACTGTGTGATTCAACTCACGCAAGAACCTTTTTAGTGAATGTATTTGAGACAATTTTGACTACAGAAAAAATTCTGGAAAATAGATAAAAGTTATTTTCTCTGAGAATTTTGTTGTTTTCTTTTCATGAGATTTAAAAATATTTTTATGATTGAAGGCTCAGAGAACTTAGTCAATGAATTGTATCAGCAGATAAAATTGATATTATTTTAGCTATTTTTGGTTGAACATAGAAGCTTATGATTTTGTTTCCCAAAAAGAGCTCATATGCTCTTCTTTATCTGCCTTTCCATTCCTTCCTTTTCCTCTCCTGTCCCTTCCTTCCCTTCCCTTTCCTTTCTCTTCTTTACCCTTCCCTTCCCTTCCTTTTCTTTCCCTTCCCTTACTTCCCCTTTTCAGCCCTTGTTTTCCTTTCCTTTTCCCCTGTTCCCTTCCCTCTTCTTTTGCCTATTCTTCTCCTCTCCTTGCCACTTTCTGCTTCTCCCTTCTCTTCTCATTTTTATATTTGTCCATTAATTTCCCTCATTAATTTTCCTTACTTATTGTCTGTTTATTCTTCTTCTAGAAACACCTAAGTTGATAGATACTCAGTTATATATTCTTTTTTAAATTTAATATTTACTTAAATATATTTAGCTGTATTTTAATATAAATGGTATATAATTTTACCACATATATCTTATATCTCTATATTTATATATACATATATCTATATATCCATATTTATAAATTTTGATCTATCTAGCTATATTTATGTGTACACCATATCTGTGTATCTATATCCATATATACATATAAATAAAGAGAGATGATAGAAATATATATATATATATATATATATATATATATATATATATATATATATATATATTAAGACAGACAGATAGAGAATTCATCTGTCATTACCACATCTTATCTATTTTTCATTTTCTTGGTGCAATATGTTTTAAAAATGCTTTGTCTATGTTTTCAATCCTTTATGTTGGCGTGAGATAGAATTTTATGAAGTATGAAATAATTTTTATGTTGCCTCAAGTTGCCTTAAGAACAGGAACACTTGGGTACTGTGGACTCAATAATATATTTTCATCATGATGTTGACTAGATAGACTGGCTTTCTTCGACAGGGCCAGGATAGAACACTGACAGAGGTGTCAAAGTAAGATAGAGTTGTGGGATGTAAGGCACAAATTGAACTGATGCTCAGCTAACTCTAGCTGAGTGTCCCTGAAGGCTTGTAAGATATAGGATCCATGGGAGGTAAACTATAGGACAGATATGGAGGAATTGAGTTGAATAACACAAACTGGATCCATTTTCCTCTGTGCACTACTATTTGATAGCTAATGCTCTAATAACAAAAATGAAGAAGTGAAAATACATCAAAGAGAACATCTAGGTAAAGCATGTTGAGTTGCAAACAATAACTATGTGGTCTATGGGATTATTTTAAATCATAAAATTCAAGTAGATTAAATATTACGGAATAAAAATGGTAACATATTCCTTAAATCTTTCAAGTCTTGTTAAATGGCATAAAACATGATCACAAAATTTCATGGATGATTCAAATAAATAATAAAATTAAAATTCATGTAGATATGTTTGTATGGAAGGAATTTGAAAAGCACCCTAAAATACATAGAATACTGCCAATAATAGGAAACAACAGGGTACGTGTAATAGAGATAATGGGGCTTGTTTTTCTCCCTGGTAATCAAATATAAGCTATCATCTCTAAGTTTTGTCTTTTTTCACAGTAAGACTTTAAAAGAGGTATTTTTTGGAAAGTTGCTTAAAACTAAAAAGAGAATGAATAGCATATTATCATTTACTTTTATGAACACAATTAGCTTAAATGTTGCCAATACTTCTTTAAAATAATCTGAAATGCCAAACACTTTTAAAGATGAAATTCCTTTAGAGGCATGACTTGTTAGTAGAGAGGTCAGTGGTTTGAATCAGGCCTCCAATTGAGAATCAGATAGCATGGCTTCGTGCATTGCTATACCCAGATTTTAAATAGCAAACACATCTGCTTGTCTCCACAGTTTGCAAACCAACTGTAAACTTCAAGTATCCTTTAAAGTGTAACTAAAGTTTCCAAAATAACATTCATTGCATATTTTAAAAACTGAGTTTTTTACGGAACTTCTAATGTCTCAGAAGAAAATTGTTAAGTCCCAATAATGAAATTTCTGTTCCAGAATTTCCACCTTAGGTGATGGTGGGGAACAGTGACTATGTCAATGAAGGAGATTTATTATTTAATTATGTCAATAATTTACTGGTGCAGCCCAAACAACTGGTGATATATTTTGTTTATTTTCATTGTTACTTCATAATAGTAATTGTATTATTATGAATTGTAATGTAAATATCTGTGCTTTTCTGTGGTCTGAGGTGACCTCAGTAAATAGAGTAGACCACCAAAGGGGTCATAGACCATAGGCTGAGAACTACTGTCAAAGGACAAAGAGACAATGAGCCACAAAGAACAGTGCCCAATTACCCTACAAGTCTATGCTCACACCCTCCAACAAATTTGAAATCTAAGGTGCTGGATTTTTTATTTTATCTTATTTCCTGTTATTAAAAATATGTTAGGAATATGGTAACACAAAGCTTATGGGAGGAACCAGCTAATATCTGATTTGCTTTAAAGCACACTCCATGGAATGAAACCCATACCTGACACTAGTTAGGTGACAAATAGCCTGGAACTAGATATCTCAGACACCTAGAGTAAAATGAAATACTAGTAGTCTTAAAAAAAAAAAAAAGATTCCTAATGCTATCCTACTATAATCATAGTCAGTGCATTGTTCAGCCATCATCAAAAGAAGAGTCCTCTTGTGGATACAAGAATAAATACAGATGCACATCTAGATGTTATGCACACAGAAAGATCTTGGAACACTTAGGTCAAAATAGAATGCTTCCATCAAATCCTTTTCCACAGAGCTCAGTGAACTGAAGTGGAAATGGGATAAGAGGTATGAAGAACCAGAGGAAAACAAGGTTCTCTAATCAACTGCAAAGCTCCTAGGAGTACACAGAGAGTGAAGCAGCACACACAGGGCCTGCGTGGGTCTGCCCCAGGTCCTCCGAGAATATGTTATGGCTTTCAGTTTAGTATTTTTGCATGGGTCTCTGATTCTTGTGCCTGCTGTTGGGCCCCTTATCTTCTGTGATTTTTGCCTGGCCCAACTTCAATGAGATGAGTTTTTATTTTATCTTATTATATTTTATTTTGTTATGCTTTGTTTTATTTATTGGAAGCCTCTTATTTTGTATGAAAGACAGAAATGGGGTTGATGCCAATGGAAAGGGATGTTGGGAGGTCGGGAGGGACTGAGAGGAATAGATGGTGGGCAAAGTGTAATCAGGATATATTGTACAACTTGATTTGGCTTTTGTTGTTTTAGTTGGTCAGGTTTTTTGGGGGAAAGGGTGCATTTTTGAGACTGAGTTTCCCTGTGTAGCCTTTGCTGTCCTGGATTCACTTTCTAGACCAGGCTGGCTTTGAACTCACAGAGATCTGCCTGCCTTTGCCTCTGTGAGGAGCACTAGGATGAAATGTGTGAGCCACAACATCCCGATTACTTTCATTATTACACATATTCTGAAAGTATATACAGATGATCCATGCATATGATTTCTTGGCTTTATGATAGTACTATGTAATACTCATTTAATGGAACCTATATTTGAGAGATTAAATATTTGTCCTTTCTCAGTCTAGCAAAATATTATGTAATACTTACCCTGCAGGGCAGTAGCACTCCAGAGCCTCCTCACTTTACAGCCACATGAACCTGACACGAACTTGCAGGGTGTCCTAGTGTTAGACAATGCTGCAAAGTCCCTATTGTGCTCACCTAAATTAATCTGAGTGCATTTTTAATCTATCATTAGCAATCTGGTGATTTAGTAGGATGTGACCCTTGTAATTTGAGGACTCTCTGTGTTGTCATTGAATGCTTCCAATATGTCCAGCAATTTTGTTGGGCTTTCAGTATTTTTCTTGTGAAACTTCATTCAATATCACTGTTCACTTTTCCATTTTATTTCTGATTTCTATGGCTACATTCAGATTTTGTCAGTCTTTAGATTTTGACTAAATAATACACAGATATAGTTTTCTTGGAAATTAGTGAGATTGTATTTCTCTGAACTTCTAATCCATAAAAATTTTTTTGACAAAACCAGATATTAGCTTAATGTATCATTTTATGAGCCTTTCCTCACAATACCAGGATGGTTTATCACAAATAATGAAATACTTCTGAGAATAACTAAAGACTAAAGACTACACATATGAAAAGAAGGTGTACCAGATCTCTGTGTAAAGGTTAATGCATGTTTTATTCCCTCCTACATCCCAACTTTTAAAAATATATTTTATTAATTTATTCATATTACATCTAAATTGTTATCCCATCCCTTCTATCCTTACATTCCTCCCTCCCTCCCATTTTCCCCTTACCTCCCTCCCCTATACCTGTGACTGAGGAGGACTTCCTCCCTTGTATATGCTCATAGGATATCAAGTCTCTTCTTGGTATCCTGCTATCCTTCCTCTGAGTGCCACCAGGCCTCCCCATCCAGGAGATGTGGTCAAGTATTGGGCATCAGAGTTCGTGTGAAAGTCAGACCCCACTCTCCACTCAACTGTGGAGAATGACCTGTCCATTGACTAGGTCTGTGTAAGGGTTCAAAGTTTACTGCACGTATTGTCCTTGGCTGGTGCCATAGTTTGAGCATGGTCCCTGGACCCAGATCTATGCAGAAAGACTCAAATGGTATATATTCACTTATATCTGGACATTAGCCCAAGGGGTATGTCCCATGAAAGTCTTCACTTACCAGGAAAGTGAGACAGAGGGGAGGACATCCTATTGGGAATCTAGGTGAGAGAAGCATGGGAGAATGGCAAAATAGAAGGATCCAGAGGGTCCTAGAAACATACAAGAAGAACATCCCAACTTTTCTTTCTTTTTTTCTTTTCCTTCCTTCTTTTTTTTTTAATTTAAATTTTTTATTTATAATTTATTCTTGTTACATCTCAGTGGTTATCCCATCCTTTGTGTCCTCCCATTCTTCACTCCCTCCCCTTTTCCCATTATTCCCCTCCCCTATGACTGTTCCTGAGGGGGATTACATCCCCCTGTATATGCTCATAGGGTATCAAGTCTCTTCTCAGTAACCTGCTGTCCTTCCTCTGAGTGCCACCAGGTCTCCCCCTCCAGGGTACATGGTCAAATGTGAGGCACCAGAGTACCTGAGAAAGTCATATCCCACTCTCCACTCAAGTGTGGAGACTGTTCTGATCGTTGGCTAGATCTGGGTAGGGGTTTAAAGTTTACCGCCTGTATTGTCCTTGGCTGGTGCCTTAATTTGAGCGGGACCCCTGGGCCCAAATCTGCCTATCTTAATGTTCTACTTGTAGGTTTCTAGGACCCTCTGGATCCTTCTACTTTGCTATTCTTCCATGCTTCTCTCATCTAGAGTCCCAATAGGATGTCCTCCCTTCTGTCCCAGTTTCCTGGTAAGTGAAGGCTTTCGTGGGACATGCCCCTTGGGCTAGTATGCAGATATAAGTGAGTATATACCATTTAAGTCTTTCTGCTTCTGGGTTAACTCACTCATTATGATCATTTCTAGCTCAGTCCATTTATCCACAAATTTCGAGCATTCCTTGTTTTTAATAAGTGAGTAGTAGTCCATAGTGTATATGTACCACAGTTTCTTTGTCCATTCTTCTACTGAGGGACATTTAGGCTGCTTCTATGATCTGGCTATTATGAATAAGGCTGCTATGAACATGGTTGAGCAAATTTTCTTATTGTGTTCTGGAGCATCTTCTGGGTATATTCCAAGGAGTGGAATAGCTGGGTCTTGAGGAAGCCCTATTCCCATTTTTCTGAGATAGCACCAGATAGATTTCCAAAGCGGCTGTACTAGTTTGCATCCCCACCAGCAATGAAGGAGTATTGCTCTCTCCCCACATCCTCGCCAGCATGTGGTGTCACTTGAGTTTTTGATCTTAGCCATTCTGATGGGTGTAAGATGGAATCTCAGAGTTGTTTTGATTTGCATTTCCCTGATGGCTAAGGAGGTTGAGCGTTTCTTTAAGTGTTTCTCAGCCATTTGACACTCCTCTGTTGAGACTTCTCTGTTTAGTTCCAAGCCCCATTTCTCAATTGGGTTATTTGGTTTGGTGGTTTTTAGCTTCTTGAGTTCTTTATATATTTTGGATATTAGGCCTTTGTCAGATGTAGGGTTGGTGAAGATCTTTTCCCAGTCTGTAGGCTATCGCTTTGTTCTTTTGACAGTGTCTCCAGCCTTACAGAAGCTTCTCAGCCTCATGAGGTCCCATTTATTAATTGTTGACATTAAGGCCTGGGCTGTTGGTGTTCTGTTCAGGAAGTTGTCTCCTGTGCCAATATGTTCCAGGCTCTTCCCCACTTTTTCTTCTAAGTGACTTAGCGTCTCTGGATTTATGTTGAGGTCTTTAATCCACTTGGATTTGAGTTTTGTGCAAGGTGACAAATATGGGTCCAGTTGCATTTTTTTACACATAGACCTCCAGTCAGACCAGCACTATTTGTTGAAGATGCTATCCTTTTTCCATTGAATGGATTTGGCTTCTTTGTCAAAAATCAAGTGACCATATGTGTTTGGAATCTTATCTGGGTCTTCGATTCGATTCCACTGATCAACCAGCCTGTTGCTGTGCCAGTACCAAGCTGTTTTAATTACTATTGCTTTATAGTACAGTTTGAGATCAGGTATGGAGATTCCTCTGGAGCACCTTTTATTGTACAAGAGTGTTTTAGCTATTCTGGGTTTTTTGTTTTTCTATATGAGGTACTGAATTGAACTTTCAATGTCTTTAAAAAATTGTGTAGGTATTTTGATAGGGATTGCATTGAATCTGTAGATTGCTTTTGGTAGGATGGCCATTTTTACTATGTTAATTTTCCTGATCCATGAGCAAGGAAGATCATGCCATCTTCTCAGGTCATCTTCAATCTCTTTCTTCAGAGTTTTGAAAATTTTTTCAAACAAGTCCTTCACTTGCTTAGTTAGAGTGACTCCTAGCTATTTTATATTGCTTGTGGCTAATGTGAAGGGTGTGGCTTTCCTAATTTCTTCCTCTGCAAGCTTGTCATTTGTGTATAGGAAGGCTACAGACTTTTTTGAGTTAATTTTGTATCCAGCTAATTTACTGAAGGTGTTTATCAGCTGTAGGAGTTCTCTGGTGAACACCCCAACTTTTCAAGTTTGACTTTCTTGCGATCCAAATGCAACCCCAGTTAAAATTCTATGAATACTATTTAGGGAAAGAATTCAAAATCTGATTTTAATACTTTTTAAATATATGAAATTTCAAACTCACTAAAGCCTTCTTTCTTGGTGAACAAAGTGGAAGAATTTATAAGGATTGACCAAGGCTTATATTAGTTTATAAAGCTGTAACAATCAAGAGGCTGTGGGGTGGAGAAAAAGAGTAACACTGAATGTGAGAAGAGTCTACATAAGGACTGGCTTTCATCTAATGAATCACAAATTAAAACAACTGACTTTTATCACAGGCACTATGTCTGTGGATGTTCTAACACCTTCCTCAATGGAACCTTCTGACCATCCTTTTTACTCTACTTAAGCTGCATGTCATTTTTTATAATATTTACTTTTTATTGCTATTCTCTATAAAGATATATATTTCTAGAGCAAAGCATTTTTAAATTATTCATGGATATTTCAAGGCATAGTGCCAACATTGGTAAAGAATTACAAATGAAAGAGATATTTCACTGTTGTGTGAAGGGTGGTAAATAATTTTGAGATTTGATGGGCTGTAAATAATTGCCATTTTTGGACATTTTGTAAGCTAACAGAAAGGAAGTATTCAGGAGAACACACTTTTGTTTGGATATTATGGCCTGTTTTCCTTCATTATTTCTTTTTTTCTGGTTTCATCTGTTCTTTTGTTGTTCCCTGTAGATGAATCTATCACTTGCTATTCTTAACTTGCAACAATCAGAAACAAGGGCTCTTTTCTTTGTGAGTGATTGTGTGCAGCAAATTGTCTTTCTCTTAAGAATAAACTCTGTTAAATGGAGCATCACATTCTGCAACTTTCCTCAGACTTGGAGCTCCTTTGGCTCTTTATCAACATTTTGTCCTGAAGTGATTTTGATCATTATAAAAGGTCAAAAGTTAACACGTGAGTCCTCTTTCATTTATAGTCAAATTTCCATTTCAATTTGAAGTAGTTAATTTATTTGGTGTATGATGCATGTTTACATTTATGTTTGTGAATGCATTCATATGCATTTTTACCATAACACTTCTGTTGAGATAGGAATCAAATTCTGGCACTGGCTATTTCCTTCAGCCTTGTTTGAGGCATCATTTCTTTTGTGTTAGGCTGTGTAGGCTATCCCTGCTGACTTGTGAGTTTTTGGAAATTCTTCTATCTCCACCTCCCATCTTACTACAGAATTACTGGTCTTCATACTTGTCTGGCTCTGCTTCATTGACTGAGCCTTCACCTTAACTAAACATTAACAATTTTGGCATATTATTTATTTTATTTTTCTCTTTGTGCATATGTCTATTCTTGTATAAAGGTTTCTTCTGCCCATCCCTAAGCTCCTGGAATAACAACTCATGAGACTAAATATTATACCAATACCTAGGTCATATAGCTAGGGTCTTCTCTGACTGTCTCACAACTTAATATAACCCATTATATTAATTTACATTCTGTCATGTGGCTAGTTACATGGGCTCAGATACCATACTTCCATCCTCCTCACACTTTGTAGGCTAAATCTCATGCACCTTGTTTTATCCCAGAATTCCTTCTGCCTGCTGGATGTCCCACCTATTTCCTGGCTCAGCCATAGACCTTGGGTTTTTAAATGATGTGTGTTGTTTCCATATAATACACAAAATATTCTTTCTATAGTCTATATAGTATATATATATAGATATTTTATGCTTACATTCTTATACTTGTATGTATATATACACACACATATATAATGAGACCAATTTATAAATATATGTATTTAAATTTTTCATTTAAAAGTTTGAAAAATGTATTTATGTGATACCTTTTTTTGCTTAGTATTTCACTATATATGAGCATAATCAAGTATACATAATTATGTAATCAAAACAAAAATATCAATAGAGAAAAACTAACTTGATACATTAATATTATTAAAATTACATTTGTCAATTGCTACATAATAATACAACTATTCTTATATCTTTATTTCTCTTGTCATTTTTATTCTGGATTTTAATTTTTCAGATTTCTTAACATATTTTTGACTATGTATGATTATGAGTATATATATGATTATGTAATATATGTAGACTTTTGTGGAATTCATTGCAGCTGGTAGTTCATATTAATTCCCACTAATAATATGATCAGTTTTATATTTTTGTGGTAAAATTTAGTATCATATAAGAATGTCATATATATTTGTTCCTCTTAATATTTTTGATTAACATTTTAGGTCATAAATGATTTACTGTAAAGTAGATGTTCACTGTTTATTTTCTAAATTCATTATTCCTCCCAAATATCTGGTTTGGAGTAGCGAATAACTTTCCCTGTTCCTCTCTATATATATCTCCCTGAAAGGGGATTTGTGTTTGTTGGAATACCTATAATCTGCTGCTCTCCTTTCTTCCTCACATACTTCACTGCTTTTATTTTCCTCTTCCAATCTTCACTATACACGTATGTCACAAAGGCAGCTAGTGTATTGAGGTCCTGTTGGAATGAATCTTGGAACCTAGCTCCCTTTGTAAGCTAAGACATTAAAAGTGTACAATATGACAGAAAGAAAAAAATGATATACTCCAGAGGGAAGATAATAAATATTTGTAATCCCTGTTAATTTAACAAAATTAAAAATTTCTAATGCAGAATATGCTAAAAATGATAATCCTAGAGTGTTTCAAAATACATTAGACCTGTACGTACCTGTACTTATGTCAGGAATCTGTTCAGGGCCGGATGCCCCCAAACTCACAGGCACACAAGTAATCAATAGTAAGTCCTCAGATGCATAGTATAATTTCTACGATTTCCAATGGCTGTAAGTGACCTGAATAAACAGCAGGACAAATATACACAGAACATATGGATGTGTTTTCTCCTTTTGTATATCCAGTTTCTGTTTTGTTCAAAGAGTGTAGCACTAATAATTGAGTAGTGGGACACGTCAAGACAGTGTATTTACTCCTAAAAGTTTTATGCTAACAATACTCAATAAAAATTAATTCATGAGAATCAAATCTTCTGGTTAATGAACTATTTATCCTGATGTATTAGACAAATCTGCTATAATTTTCTTTTTGTGCTTTTAAAGCATTGCTTGTTCAGGCTAACTTAACATACACTTCTCTTGATACAAATTCAATGTCTCGAGTCACCATGATTGACCTGAACTGAACAGCCATGAAGATCCATTATGAAGACACTGCTGTGCTTTGCTCAGGGACCCAAGGCAGCAATCCTGTATCAGAGCCATGCCTGAACGTAAGTTTTCAAAGTATTTGCAATATTGAAGTAGGATTTGGCATGTAGGATAAGATATACTGACTAATACAAATCTTACTGCTGTTAATTTTATAAGTCAAAACACCATGCTGATCTAAACGACCCAAAGGAGAAAGTATATCATGGACAAAAATATATTCAGGTGGCTGGTTTGCTGACTATGGACATATTCAGTCGGACTCAAAATTATATTTTTTCAAGTTTCTGAAAATCACCCTTAGGGTCCATTTCCACACATCTCACACATTTTTCCTCATTAAGTTGTTATGAAAATTTGATGTTTGTACTTTACTATGATGGAGAGCATTTTACAAGGTGGGGTATTCCTTAGAGTCCTAATTTTGTCACTGAGAACCTGGTTGAGTAGGAAAGTAGATTTATCTTGAAAGGTGAGTGCTTCATTTCAGTATGCCAGGAGGCATTTCAGAGAGTCTGAAAACTCAGGTGGGAAGGTGAAGAGCATGCTGTCGTTTTCAGGGAGAGTACTGTGAGGGAGGCCTAGATGTTTTAGTGGGAGAGTATTAGAGTTCAGTTGATTTTGGAGTGCACATAATATAAGACAAGGAAAAGGTTATATTTTTAAAATTGTGAAGCCTACTGCTTACGGTCGGGAACTGCAAAAAGGACTGACAGTGTGGTGTGTGCACCTAAGGAAAAGACTGATATTTCTATCCACCACTAGATTTGGAATTCTCAACTTATCTGCATTTAATGTATTAAGTGCACACCGTTAATAATCATTTTCTGACTTTTATATGAAAGAAATGAGGAGAATTGATGAATTCAATTATCACCACAATATATCAACAGAAAGACCAAGGGGAGGACATCCTATTGGGACTCTAGATGAGAGAAGCATGGGAGAATAGCAAAGTAGAAGGATCCAGAGGGTCCTAGAAACCTACAAGAAGAACATCATGATAGGCAGATTTGGGCCCAGGGGTCCTGCTCAAACTAAGGCACCAGCCAAGGACAATACAGGCGGTAAACTTTAAACCCAGATCTATCCAATGGACAGAACATTCTCCACAGTTGAGTGGAGAGTGAGGTATGACTTTCACACGAACTCTGGTGCCTCATATTTGACCATGTCCCCTGGAGGGGGAGACCTGGTGGCACTCAGAGGAAGGACAGCAGGTTACTGAGAAGAGACTTGATACCCTATTTGCATATATAGGGGGAGGAAATCCCCCTCAGAAACAGTCACAGGGGAGGGAAATAAGGGGAAAATGGGAGGGAGGGAGGGAGGAATGCGAGGATACAGGGATGGGATAGCCATTGAGATGTAACAAGAATAAATTAATAAAAAATTAAAAAAAAGAAAGACTAAACCGTACATGTGATTATTAGTTCCTTACTTTTGGTGTTTCTGTAAATAACAGTTTTTTGAGTTCATGCAGTGTCTGTCCCATTTCCAGGGTATGGAAATACGATATTTTGATAACTTATATAATTACATTTTTTCTTTAATTTGTTAAAAAGCTTAAGAAGAGAGACTCCAGACCATGTTTCTGAAATGACTGTTGCTCATTGGGCACTTCTACAAAAGTAATAGCAAAGACCTCCTTTCCAACTTGCTTTCAATCATATACTTAATCTCCACTGTTGTAAGGGATAATTTAATTTTGTTTCATACCCGAGTGCCATGGGGAACCAGAAATCCATTCACTAATGATAATAGGATTTTCATAGTCCTTAGCAGACAAATCAGATAATCAAATTGGCAATTCCTCCATTTTACATCACTGAGTCTCTTGTCTTCAACATTCCTGACTACAAAGACTGAATCAGACAGAGTTCTTGTAAGCAAAAGAAATTATTGCATTAGCAATGAGGAGAGAAAACTCATGGTATCTCTAAGCAGTAGACTTGGAAATTGGCACAATCCTTAGAATATCAAAAATACTGAAACTATCAGAGAATAAGTTTTTAGAGTGACACAAATAGTGTCGTGGGTATTTGAACAATTGGAAAAATATAAAAGACATTACATGTCTACTTTTTATATTTAATTGAAAGATTAATTTTAAGTTCTGGAAGATGGCTCAGTAGGTAAGAGCACTTGTATTTCTCCCTTAGAATATGTGTTCAGTTCCTAGTACCAATGTCAGGTGGCTCACAAGTTTGCAACTCCAGTTACAAAAGATTCCAAGGCCTCTGGCCATCATTGGCAGTTGAATTCATGCGCGCGCACACACACAAACACACACACACACACACACACACACACACACACACACACACATATATATATATACACACACACACATGCATGCACATAAAATTTAAATTAATAAAAATAAAACTTTGAAGAGTCCTCCCTGAATATTATAGTGAATAATGCAGTAAGATCCATTTATTACAACTACAACCAGCCTTGAACATGTAAGCACAAGGAGTATAGCTAACACTGTGATTGTTTCCACGCTTCTGTTTTCTCAGCAAACCCAAAAAGTCCTTCATTTCATGAGATTTATATCAGGTTGATAATTTTATAAGTATCAGTAATGTGTATGTAGGTATAATGAATGTATGTGTACTAGTTACTAAGCTTTTGGTAAAACAGGAATTGGTTTCATAGTAAATCAGTGTGCTGGGTAGTGTATATTGCCACTTTGAAAGCCATTTTGGAGATAGGCTTTGGGGACATATTTATGGGCAATTGTCTTAATTATATTGTTTGGTAAGATAAGCCCCATCTTAATTGTAGATGTATCTTGGCAGGGAAACTAGGCTGTATAAATTAGAGTGAGCAGCAAAATGTACTCATCGTTTTAACCCAATTATACAAAAACAAAAATCCAAATTCTTTCATATTTTGCTAAAAACTTTCCAGATAGATTTTTTAAAAAATTAGCTCAGTCTAGAAATGATATTCAGTAGATATAATAATATCCAACTCTATAAAATTTGTTAGATGAAGTCAAGAATTTACAGAATCATGATCATTTTCAAATTTAGAAGAACCTTTGTACCTTTACCACTTTATTTTATATTGAAAACATCTTTTTTCTTTTATATATATATTTTATTAATTTATTAATATTACATCTCAATTGTTATCCCATCCCTTGTATCCTCCCTTTCCTCCCTCCCTCCCATTTCCCCTTACTCCCCTCCCCTATGACTGTGACTGAGGGGAGCCTCCTCCCCCTGTGTATGCTCACAGGGTATCAAGTCTCTTCTTGGTAGCCTGCTATCCTTTCTCTGAGTGCCACCAGGCCTCCCCATCAAAGGGACGTGGTCAAATATGGGGCACCGGAGTACCTGTGAAAGTCAGACTCCACTCTCCACTTAACTGTGGAGAATGTCCTGTCCATTGGACAATACATGCAGTAAACTTCGAACCTCTACCTAGATTTTTTTTCATATACTATGCCGGGGTCCTATCGTGAGATGAAGGAAGAGCTTGAAGAAGGGTGGATGCCAGAGCAATGAGGGAAGAAAAGTAGGAGTGAGTCAGGCAGGGACATCAGAATGAGTTTACAGTGATTCTTTATTATTCAGAACTCAGTAAGCAGGAATAGATGCATGTGTTCCAAAACATAGATTGTGTAATTCTTGAGCCCAAACGTGTTTTAAATTACTTTGGTCATACATTTTGTCAACATTTATAAACTGTGACAGAACAAGAAGTATCTTTTACAATCATTTTTCCTCATCAGCCTCATAACTGGTTTTAACACGATTGAAGTTTGAAGGGCGTATTTTTTCAGAACATGACAGCCTGTCTCAGGCTGGTAACTCTTGTGGTTTCAAGGGCACATGACAGAAAGAAAATCAGCCTGGGCAGATTGTTATGTTCCAAATAGTGTATTATCAGTTTTTAATAGTCTGAGTGCAAATTGTCACTAGTCCCAAGAAAAATCTTCAGGCCAAAGTTGCTACAGTTGCTGTTCAATTCTTCCATAATGCAATATTTATTTTTTTTCATATTTGTAGAATTTATTTATATATCTAAACTTGGTATTTTTGTTTCTTGGTCACATAACACCATAGGGGCCCTGTATGAGTTAACTTTTTATAAGAAAGGGAGATCTTAATGTTTTATTCTCTTATCATTTATGCACACCATATTTTGTCCATCATTGTAAGGAAGAGTCTTTTAATTTTAGCTGATGCCAACTTTTCTAGCCTACCACCAGATACTGTTTACCTGTATAGTTTTACTTTGTTTTGATTATCTTGCTCCTGAGTAAGGAACATCTGGGGCAGAAATGCCAAAGAGTATCTTTGAGTCAAAGCTCTATGAGGAGGTCTCTGGCATAATTATTTGCATCACAGCCTCCAGGCTATGAGAAAGACCTTCATGTAGGGCTAGATAATGATATCGTCTTAAAAGTAAGAGGGCTACTATGGTCAGTATACTCCTGGGGAAGCTTAGGAGAGATATCCTGAGTGGAGGGCATAGAGGATTCATAAGAAAATTTCCATCAATCCAATATTACCAAATTATACAAATAATGAAGTCCCTCCAAGCATGCAAATATAGAGATGAAGGCCAAAAAGGAGGGTATGTAATCACAGTAATTGCATCACTCAGCTCAGCTTTGCTGGAGCTTTGTCAACCAGTTGTGTTGGCTCTATGACCTTTGCTGTTCCCATTAGATATTGCCATGCCCAAAGAGTAGTAATTTAATTACAGCTTGTCAGTTTTCAAATTTTCTCCAAGTTTTTCTCTTTAAACAATTCCTCAGATCCTCCATTTTATGCTTACTAATATCATTAATAATCTAGGAGTAAATTTAAATGAATTCTACTGAAGACTCATTTTTTGTGTAGTTTTTTCCAGGCAACCACCATTAGTTTTATTAATTTTTATGAACACCAGCTTTTGTTACTTTATTCCCATTCTGTCCTATGGAAAGAGGCCTTTAACAGTAAAAACTTTCCATCAATCGGGGTAAAGAATCAATTCAAGATGTCCAGGCACTAGAACTTTGTCAAAGAGTGCCTTCAGGAAACCTGTTTGTCAGGGCATTTCAACTTTGTCAAGCAATGTCCCTAGGACTCATGGGGAAGATGCTTGGTTGTCTGGGCACCAGAACTTTGTCAAACTGCACCCTCAGAACACATGGCCTCTCCAATAATATATTTTGCTTTTAGTTTCCCCTCCCTCAACTCCTTCCTGAGACTACATGGGGGAGGGGAATATACTATGACATTACCATTTTTTATGAGTAAACTGCCAATCGTCTATTTTTTGTTTTTGTTTAACTCTCAGTCCAAACTATTCTTTGACTCTTTGTTGTTGTTTTATTTTCTTATATATTTTATTTTGTTTATATAATCATTCTCTTTACATCATGATCTTAGCTCCCTCCCTCCTCTCTTCCAAGTCCTACTCTCTGGCCCTCTTCCCCACTCTCTACTTTCCTACTCCTCAGATAAGGAGAATTCCCCCTACCAAACCACGTCAGCTCATCAAGTCACACCAAGACTGAGTGCATCTTCTTCTGTGCCTGGCAAGGCAGCCCCACTAGGGATAAGTGTTCATTGATGAAAATGCAGGCAATGGAGTCCATGTCAGAGACAGTTCCTTCACCACTTTCTATGGGACCCACGTGAAGAACAGCGGCCTATCACCTATGTATTTGTAGAGATCCTAGGTCAAGTACATGCATGGTTCTTGGTGGGCACTTCAGGCTCCACAAGTCTTCTGGTCCAGGTTAGCTGGCATTGTTGAACTTCTTGTGGAGCTCCTGTACCCTCTATGCTCTTCTATTCTGCTCCCAATTCTTCAAAAAGAACGTTCAGTTTACTTTCTTCTTCTTCTTCTTCTTCTTCTTCTTCTTCTTCTTCTTCTTCTTCTTCTTCTTCTTCTTCTTCTTCTTCTTCTTCTTGATTCTGGTATACAGTGAAGACTAACTGAAACAGTTTTTTGGCCTGAAAAATTATTGGATTCTTGGACTTTATATCAGAAGACAGTAATTGTTCAACTAGTTAGACTACATCCTTTAAGCCAACTTAATAAATTTTGTGTGTATTAGTGAGTGTATGCGCATCATATGTTCTCCGTCTCCATATATATGTGTGTGTGTGTGTGTGTGTGTATAATCACAATAAACCTTTTCCTCACATAACTTGCTTTTGTAAGTTATTTACCATGGTAAAAGAAAAAAGAAGATAACTTAGGGTTTTAATCTATAATTTCAACAAATCCTTGTAACATGAACCTTTCTACTCTTTGTAGTTAGTCTCAAATAAAACAAAACTTACTAAGATGATTCTATAGTTTTAAAAATAGGCAATTATTAAAATAATTTTCTCTAAGTTCAAACAAATAAAAATAAATATATCAAATATAAAAAGTGTGTGTGTATGTGTGTGTGTGTGTGTGTGTGTGTGTGTGTGTGTGTGTGTGTGTGTGTGTGAAAGCTGGGTATTTAATGGATTCTCGAGATCACTGTTTTGGCTAATCAGGTTATGGGTTACCCTTCTTATTCAGGGTTTCTCATATCCATCTTTCATCTGGGGACTACATCTGTGCTCCAATACCAACTAGCTTTCTTCGGTGTACTGAAGATACAGATCCTACTTGCCATTCTTGTACATTTAGTGCTTTAAACACAGAGCACTCTTTTCAGCCAAGGAAAGTGTCTTGTATTATGTAAAGATAAAAATTTGTCAAATTTTTCTATAGGTAATATTTCAATTTGTTTTGTGTCAAAGTTACAGTGACGTTCTATTGCAATTTATGTTTTTCATGGTAAAGTTTTAGTATGTGGATGGTCACTTATTTTTCAATTTTGTGGTCTATTTTAGTTTCAGACATGACAAATGTTCTACTTTGCAGGTTTTTTTGCACAGAAATTAATTACATTCCACTTAATTATTTGAACACCAACTAATATTTAATGAGTGCCCAGTGGCTACATGGCAGTATAATAAGCATTCTCATTTTAAAATGTCTATTTATTCCCAGCTTTGGTGCCTTTTAGGACGCTGAGATTCTTAGCATTTTCACAATATGCAAAGCATAATAGTCTTCTTGTGAAGAATTAGCACTTTCTAAAATATCCCAGAAACCAAAAAAAGGAATGTCTTATCCTTGAATATTAATAGCTCACAGAGCTATGATATGATAGAAAGTGTATTTTTCTCTTCCTCAGCATTCAGATTGGTTTCTGCTAATCAAGAATAAAGTAGAACAAAGTCACGCTTGATATTCACAAAGTTTACTCAGTGCTTTCAAGAATTGTATTTACTGTCCAGAAAACTAATGAGGGAGCCTAGTGTGGGATGAGGTGTTAACAATGCACAGTAGGAGGAAATCAAACCAGAAATAGAGGTCGTAGGTTAAAACAAATGTCTTAAACCTGAAGATACTTTTCGTGAAACAGAACAGACAAGACAGAACAGAGTTAAGGATATAAATCTTTGCTTATTGATGAATGCATGTGTGAGTGTTGAGGCAAGGGACTATTGTCAAAGTGAGGAACACTTGACAGACGTCTATGCATTTCTACGATCAAGTCTGCTACTAAGATCACTCACACAGGTGCTTTGAATTAAACTATGTAAATTGTCATTGTGAAGTCATCATAATAATTACCACATCTCCAATGTATTTTAAGTTTGGGGAAACTCTGAGTAAAGACCCAGTGACCGTTTTATTTAGAAAAGGCATGGTCATGGATAGGTATAGCTTAGTATTGCAGTTGTATTCTTTTACTTTCATAAATCATAAAGCAATTTTATTTCCTGGGATGTTTTCTCCAGGTGATGAGAAGAACAGCAATCAAAAACGTAGATGCAATAGTGTTACAGAGTGCCATACCCTTCTTAGTCTTAATTGTGTGTGTGTCTGTGCTGGTAACTTGATAACTGTCAGGCTTTATTTTTGCTATTGATCTAATTCATGAGTTTTCTTAAGCTGTTTACAGACACTACAGTGTTCTCTTTGTTAAGAGATCTCAACAAAAATAAAAACAGACAGTGGTTGGTTCTGCTTATGTATCTAAAACATATATCTTTTTTTGAAAGTTTGAAAAATCCATGTCTCTCATGACATTTTCCATAACCCTCAAGGACAATTCATAATTAAACAAATTCATTTTGTGCATAAATATCATATACATAAACAGAAGAGAGAGAAGTGAAGATGTAATGCCAAGGAACAACTGGCTAAACAATACGAACTTTAAATTTTAAAAAGAGTTCTCTAAATTTCTCCTTCAGACACCTGTTAAAGAAAAATCTCAGACAATTTTATCTAAACTAGGGTTTTATAGAAACTCCTTCAAGGGCCTAGCTCATGTCTGGTCCTGTTGCCCTCATAACCTGGAGCCTGGCTCTACATCTCTGCCTTTTCTTACAGGCCTTTTGTGGATTTCAGCCTGATTAGTAAAGTCATACAATAAACTGACACCAGAAAACCACCACCTGATGACAGGATACTGTCCTTCATTTCAACCACACATAAACTGTGTGTTACTTTTATTTCTTTTTTCTTTTCTGCTTTTTTGATATTTTTATTAATTTTAAAAAATATTTACATATACATTCATATATTACACATATATACAATAAACTATCTTTAGCAAGACAAACCATAACATAACCAGGAAATATATAAATGTTACATTCTTAGCGTTTGGCTATTTGTCTTTGGCAGCCTTAAAAAGAAAATTCTTTCCATCTATGGCAAAACTCTGCCAAGATAGGATAAGCAAGTCCTCAATAGTTCCTGCCTCAAAACTATGTCTGTAAGATATATTGGGCCAGAAGGTTACAGATGATACTCCAGTGTTATAAAGATCTTTGGATGAATATTCAGGCAGCAAACTGTCTCTGTCATCTCGTTTGAGAAGCTGCTCTACTCAGGCAATCAAGTTTATTCCTTCTCAAGTCTCTGATGGAGTTGAAGACCAGATAGTTCGGTTTTACAATTAAGCTTAGATATTTTTTGCCCAGGATAGATGTTTTAAGTTGATATAACAAGATATGATAGATACTGATTTACATTCAGAATTGTAGACTCACTAAGTTAATCTTGATATTTTTTAACCAAATGATATTCCATAGCTTCTTTAGAAGTAATGCTCCCCATCTAACAACATTGTCGCTCTAATGTGTGTGCTGTCCTCACTAATGCCATGACTAGCAGTGGTATCTATGCATGGCTGTTCTTTACTGTGCTGTCCTCACTAATGCCATGACTAGCAGTGGTATCTATGCATGGCTGTTCTCTACTGTGCTGTCCTCACTAATGCCATGACTAGCAGTGGTATCTATGCATGGCTGTTCTTTACTGTGCTGTCCTCACTAATGCCATGACTAGCAGTGGCATCTATGCATGGCTGGTCTCTACTGTGCTGTCCTCACTAATGCCATGACTAGCAGTGGTATCTATGCATGGCTGTTCTTTACTGTGCTGTCCTCACTAATGCCATGACTAGCAGTGGTATCTATGCATGGCTGTTCTTTACTGTGCTGTCCTCACTAATGCCATGACTAGCAGTGGTATCTATGCATGGCTGTTCTTTACTGTGCTGTCCTCACTAATGCCATGACTAGCAGTGGTATCTATGCATGGCTGTTCTTTACTGTGCTGTCCTCACTAATGCCATGACTAGCAGTGGTATCTATGCATGGCTGTTCTTTACTGTGCTGTCCTCACTAATGCCATGACTAGCAGTGGTATCTATGCATGGCTGTTCTTTACTGTGCTGTCCTCACTAATGCCATGACTAGCAGTGGCATCTATGCATGGCTGTTCTTTACTGTGCTGTCCTCACTAATGCCATGACTAGCAGTGGTATCTATGCATGGCTGTTCTTTACTGTGCTGTCTTCACTAATGCCATGACTAGCAGTGGTATCTATGCATGGCTGTTCTTTACTGTGCTGTCCTCACTAATGCCATGACTAGCAGTGGTATCTATGCATGGCTGTTCTTTACTGTGCTGTCCTCACTAATGCCATGACTAGCAGTGGTATCTATGCATGGCTGTTCTTTACTGTGCTGTCCTCACTAATGCCATGACTAGCAGTGGTATCTATGCATGGCTGTTCTCTACTGTGCTGTCCTCACTAATGCCATGACTAGCAGTGGCATCTATGCATGGCTGTTCTTTACTGTAACAGCCTGAGTACATGTTAGAAAACGACTAGGATTCCTAGATCCTGCCCTGAGCTTCTTGGATTCAGGTCGCACAGAGATGTGACAAGAGACTTGTATTTTGAAACACTGACACATTGTTTTCAAAGGATAACCAGAAACCAACTGGTTGGTAAAACCAATGAACTTTTTTTATATTTGGCGTCAAATATTTGATACTCACTTAGAGGTTATGTTTCTTTTTATTTTACAATTTTTATTACATATTTTGACATATATGTTTATTTTATTATAACATATATACCATAAACTACCTACAGCAAGAAGAACCGGAAAACAATCAGGAATCATAAATATGTGTGTGTGTGTGTGTGTGTGTGTGTGTGTGTGTGTGTGTGTGTGTGTGTTATATTCATAATATTTTGGACATTTGTATTTTACAGCCTCGAAATAACATCTTTGCTATCTTGGTAAATCAAATATTATTAATGTAAAACAGTATCTATCAAATATCATCGCTATCAACTTAAAGCATCTATCTAGACCTAAAAACATCTTAACCCCTAAACAACTAAGCTTAATTATGAAACTATTGTAGTTTTTAAGGACTCAAAACAAATATACTATATTTTGAATCAATCGTGTAAAATTTGGTAATTAAAATTCATGTAAATATCATCCTGTGATGATTGCAGTGCCTCCTTAACATTACTATTTCAATATTAAATTTCTTTTTAAAGCTTTGGCATATTGTTGCAATGGGGGTAGTAAACTGAGGTATACTGAATGCATTAGCTGTAGGAACAAATATCAAAAATCACAGTACCCTCAGACCAAAGGCAAATGAACCTTGGTTAATAATCCATTCAGACAATAATCTCAGCTGCCTACTACAGAAGTGCTTGCATATAAGGTGTGTATGACCTTAAAATTCCACAATATTAGTAATTTTATATTTACCTAATTCATTTTAAAAATAGTTTTATTTATTTTAATTGTTTACATATACATTTATATTATTCCACATATATACCATAAACTATCTACAGCAAGAAGAACTATGAAACTATCAGGAATTATATAAATGTTACATTCTTAGTGTTTTGGCTATTTGTATTTGATGGCCTTGAAGAAATCATCTTTCCTATCTTGGTGCACCTAAAATTCTGAATGTAAATCAATCTCCATCACATCTTGTCCTTATCAACTTAAAACATCTATCTAGACCTGAAAACATCTTACTCCCTAAACAACTAAGCTTCATTGTAAAACTAATCTACCTGGTCTTTAACTCTATCACATACTTGAGAAGAAATAAATTTGATTATCTGAGTATGCTGGGAGTACATGTTAGTAGCTTTTCAAATGAGAAGATGACAGAGACAGCTTGCTACCTGAATAGTCATCCAAAACTCTCTATAATGTTAGAGCATCTCCTTGAGCCTTCTGGCCCAAAATATCTGACTACATATTTGTGAGGCAGGAACTGTTGAGGACTTGCTTACCCTGTCTTGGCAGAGTTTGGCCATTGACTCTCTCTATATCCAAGATTGCCCTTTTTTAGTCAGAATTCTGTCTGTGGTAGAAATGAGGACATTTTTCCCAGTGGCTTTTTTGCCACATGTCAAGCCATCTCCATAAGGAGGTTCTCTGATGCTCATCATCCTCTTTGAGGTAGGTTGGGTATTGCCAGAAGTTAACCTGTCCCATTGACAATGTATCTTTAAAATAATAAATACTTTTTTAAATGTCATAATCTGTATGTCTTGAAGACCTTACTATCCTACCTTTATTTTCTACAGAATCATATCTATCTGTTTCACCTAAAATGTATATTCTTGTGATAAAAATAGACTAGTGATTAACATGACCATGACCATGATTTGATCAGCTAAGAATTAACCTGTATAATTTATTTATCCTAAATAGCCTGTATTAGCACTTTCAAAGCATTGGAAGTAAACCTTGTATTATAATTGAGTTACATGAGTATAATACGTCATATTACAGTAGAAATATATATGATGTGTATGAAGAATAAGCTTACATTTGAATTCTATACCACTGTATCTATCTAGAATTACACGTATTTTGTGTCTATATACAAAATTCTACACCAGTGAATTAAGAATAACCTTGTGAATGGCAATTGAGTTGAGGAGTAGATTCACTAAACCACTTTTTGTTTTATCTTGTCTATATGTTTCTATATTGCCCTCTTCTTTCTTTTCAACCCTTATCTCCGAACCTAAGAATGTAAAATAAGGGAAAAGAGACACATCACTGCATTTAACCTTGTTTTTTTTCGTAAAAAGACCAATAATAACTTGTAAGCAACATCCATTGATAATAACACTCTATTGCCCCAAAAAGGAACAAAACTCATTTTTATTGGACAAATAACATATTTATTCCATTGGGAGTCTATCTGATTTACCTGAAAATACTAACCTGGAGAAGGAACAAAACATGAAGTGTGAATAAAAATTGTATTTTGTATTTTAGTAAATAGTTCACAAAAATATCAAATTTTAGTGACTTGAAAAGATTTGACAATATTCAAAATGAAATATTTTTATATATAAATAGTACCTTTATCCAATTATCTAATTTGGTCAAATGCTTACTATATGTGAGAAGTTTTTATTCTAACAAAAGTAAGTTGATTTTAACATTTTCCTGACACGAGAATTCTCCCTCTGACTTAGTCCCCCTCTCAGCCACACAGTTTTAGGATGTAGTGAGAGTGAAAACTGGTGATGACAACTTTGTATGCCTTCCTTTGTGTTCATACATGTCATTCTCTAAAATTCATCTCTGTTGTACATATGATATACTATACTCCGTCACATAACCACAGTAAGCATAAACTCCTATTTTTTCAATTTCATTTTTTAAACTTTATTTTATGATTTTGTGCATTTATGTAGTGAATTTTGACCATACTCATCTCTCATTTTTCTCCCTCCAACTCCCTCTTCATTCCCTTTACCCCAACTTCCTCCCATTTTAATTTCCTCAATCTTCTGTCATTAGTGATTACTGACTCCTGGGTCTTATTAGTATAGCTTACAAATGCACATCAGAATGCTTGGGTTAGTGGTTGAGCAGTTAGAATTTGATAATCTATTAGACGGCCTGTCCCTACAAAAGATTAGTTCTCCTTCTCTTAGCAGCAATTAATTAACTATAACTAAACTCTAGTGATAGTAATGTGTCTTTGCGAGATTTCCCTCCTTCCTCATGGCATGTGGATGTGCTTCACATGTTGATGGCCCTCACTCTTTAGCCATTGTTATTATCATGGAAAGTTGGTATGACTTTGATTCTAAAGTTATACTCTAAAAGCACAATAATTTTCAATCAATAAATGCCTGAAATGCCCTCTAGCTATTTATCTAGTTATAAAGATATTACCAACGAACACAAATCAATAGTTCCTCTTTCAATGGATTCCTTTTCAGGTGCTCTTGAACAAATTCTATACATCAATAAGTTGATATTGGTGAAAACTATCATGCTTGGTATACTTCCTAAACCATTCTACCTCTAATGTGGAATAGATTTATCTTCTTTTATTTCTGAATTGTGAACAACATGCAGCAATATAAGCATATATTTTAGGTAATTATATGCGTGCATATTAAGTGGAGGTTGCAGGCAGAGAGGAAACAGAGAGAGAGAGAGAGAGAGAGAGAGAGAGAGAGAGAGAGAGAGAGAGAGAGAAAGAGAGAAAGGAGAGAGAAGCATTCAAACATTTTACTTTTGATATGGACTGCATTAATTCCTTTAGTTTTTGGATTTCATTGAGTTTGAAATGAGATTTTTTTTTTTTTTCGAGAGATGAATTAAAGTACCCAGTTTTATGGTCTTCTGAATATGGTACCTTTTTCTTTCAAAATGCCTCAGTTGGTGCTGGCTTGTCTTTGTGAACTTGACACAAAGTAGAAGCAAGTGGGACAAGAGTGTTAATTGAGAGATTGCTTCTATTGACTTGGCATGTAGGCTCTGTGTGCACACATTCTTGATGAATGCGTAATGACTGTGGACGGTGTTGCTCCTGAAAGGTGGTCCTGGATTGTCTAAGAAAGCAAGCTGAGAAAACCAAAGAGAGTGAGCCTATTCGCATCATTTCTCCATGATGTCTGCTTCAGTTCCTGCCTAAGCTCCTGTGCTGGCTTCCCTGGGTGAAAGACTGAACCTGTAAGGTTCCTCCTCATGTGGATTTTGGTCAGTGTCTAAGCACAGCAACAGAAAACAAACTAGGACAATGGCATAATCATAAAATGGACAGAGTCTGAATTCATTGGTCTTGTAGTGAAAAAAGTCAGACACTGATCGTTAGCAATCCCTGAGACCTTAGCTGAGCAGGTGGCAAATCACTGTTTTGTTGAGCCACACATTTAAAGAAACCACCCACTCTATTGCTTACCTTATTTTAAAGAATATTTATATATTTAGATGTATATGACCGTGCTGAAACCACCTCCTGCAGATTCTGCCCAGTGGTCCAGGAGAAAACAGGAATCATTCTTAACCACTGGCTCTCAAAGCACTCTCTTCACATGCATTTATGGCACCTGGACAGCACAGTTGATGTTTCCTAAATGTATCCATATCTACTTAGAAAACATGAGGTAATTATAACTGATAAAAGAAAGATATCCTAAAAAAAAAATTCCCATTGGAGGAACAATACAGTGTCATAGCTCTAAAGGACGTCTCTGAGCTCAGTTTCCAGTTATATGAAAATAATGAGAATATAAACACAAAAAATGATTATATAGGTAGCAGTGTCAACAATAGCTTTGCTGCATTTTGAAATAAAACATTATAATTACAGTGAATCATTTTTCCTATACAATCTATTTTTAAAAATTCATAGATCAAATGGTATGGGATTTTATAGGATTTTACACTGAGATGAATGTATAAGGCTAACTTTTTAGAGATTTAAATTCTGCACAGCAAAAATATATAAATTTGTTTTGATTTTTTGAGCCATTTCCAGATGTGGTTACAAAAAATTGTATTCTGTAAGGATGAAGTATGCATAAAAGCTTCATAAGAAAACAGGCCCTCTTTGACTTGCTCATATTAACATATGATCTATTTTTTATTTTAATCATATAGTTTTTTCATGAAGTATGTTTTATCATATTTTTCCCTCTCTCAACTCTCTCAGATCATCTTCACCTCTCAACCAATCCATTTTATCCTTTCTTTGCCCCTTTTATCTCTCATAAAAGGAAAATGAAAATCAAAGCAAACAAAAACCAATAATGCAAAAATTAGGGAGCTAAAACAAAAGAAAATGAACCTACAAAGACGTGGAATCTGCATTGTGCTGGCCAACTACTCCTGGTGTGGGGCCCTCCCTAGAGTGTGGTTGACATACCCAGCATCACTCCATTAGAGAAACCTTATGTTCCTTTTTCCAGCAGATGTCAGTTACAAATGTTCTTGGTTAGAGATAGCACTCTGTGTCGACTCCCACTTCTTTGCACTGTGCTTTTATCAGGCTTGAACGTCTGCAAGTCTTGTTTATGCTTTCACAATCTCTGAGATTTCTTATGGGTATCAGCCCTTTTGCAGCAGATAATCTTATGCATATGATCTCAAACTTTGCAAACATGCAACTACTCAGATTGTGTTTTATTTTCACTTTTTCCCCCAGTAATTGCATCATTGACTACCTGACATTATATCCCTTCCTTTCCTGCTTACTTTATTCCTTTGGCAGCAGTAGTACCTATGAAATGCCTTTGATTTGGTCTTTGCAAGGCAGTCTGTCCTCAGTTCCTTATATGGGTTCTTGAGCTCCTTCCTCTCATTTTGATTTTTTGTTTTGTTAACTTCAGTATACATATTTTCTGATGTGGATTATTAGACTTGAGACATTGAAACTTCTACTATAACTGAAATTTTCCTCTGTTCCACTGAAATTCAACTGAATTTTGGTAAGATTAAGATAAAAAGATCTGTTACAACTCTGCTCATAACTTCTTTTTAATATTAAAAAGCACACCAATTTGTTTTTTTTGTTTTTTTTTGTTTTTTTGCTACATAATTTGTGAAAATAGGCAGTGTGAAGCAGTATACTGAGGCCTTTCCATTCTGATTCCGTGGAACTTAAAAATCTTATGGTTCCTATTCAAATTATGGACAATACAAGTGGATAATGAACTAAATTAAGGACTTAAATAACCCAAACCATTTCAGCGAGTTAGGTATGAAGTGAATTGCTGAGTGAATGTGAACTTTATGTACATAGAAAGCCATGTTCATTTTGTATTCCCTAATGATTCAGCATATTTGAAAAGGGTAGGTATTAGTGTTAGCACTTTTAGTAATATATTCTATTCTTCAAGCATCAACTTTATCTAAATGTAGATGATGACACTTTCAATCAAAAAGGTTTTCTTAGATCCCTTCTAATTATGGGAAAATGTCATTTCTCTTCTTCACTGGTTTGTATTGCATTCACAAAACTCACTGTAGGAATGTGTTAATTTGTTTCATCTCCTACAGACAAGAATGAGAAGGAAAGAATATTCTACAAAAATGGACTAAAAGTTGTAAGTAGAATTATTGATTTCCATTTTAGACCTTGAGTCCCTGCAATTATGTTCATCCATTCAACCATAAAAAGCTTTTTGAAGCATGCTTGGAAAGGATTTCTGGGAATTAAACACAAATTCTTCCCACTTCAGAGCTCCTGGAAGCTGTAATCCAATAGCTGAATTACATACACACGCATGTCTTTGCCACTAGGTAAAGACATAGATAGGTGATACTCATATCAGAAAATGAAAAACGTTCTTTCACCAGGAAAAATAAAAAGCATAGCATTTGTGATATACCTGTGAAGACCAGAGTTTAGATGCATGAGAGCTGAGAGAACAGTTAGAGATAAAAAATAATTTGGGAATAACTAAGGTTTTCTTCACTGATTTTTCCCATGAAATGCTTTTAAAAATAAGAAGCATTATGTTTAACTAAATTAAGCTCGGCAGATATGGAACACAACACTTAAACTATGAATGCATTTTCACATTTTCATGTACATTTAGTACTTTAACCAAAATAAGCCATATGCTGAGATATAAAGAAATCTGAAGACATTTTAGAGGGTAGTGTCTGTGCTCTGACCACATTGCTAAAATAACTGAAATCTAAGTCTCATGAAAAAAAATTGCTCCATTTTTAGAAAATAGAATACCTAACTTTTAATAACTTAGGGACTGTCAGGGAAAGTTGATCAGTGGGAAATATTTTTGTCTGAACTATAACTAAAGTGACTGGCATTAAGGTTTGTGATACAAAGCATTGCATGGAGAGAAATAAAGATTTATTCATATAACAGAAGGGTGAAAAGGCAACAAATAACTTAGGTGGGCTTTGCAAGAAGGTACAAAGGATCAACAAACAGAACCCACAGAAAGTAGAAAACATTAATCAGAAGGTCCCAATACAGCAATTAGGAAATTTACAATACAGCCTATTACAAATATAGACATTACAAGGTTCAGCTACTTTGCTGAGCAGGCTTGAATCATTCCTTTGATGTGCTGTGACCACTGCTGCTGGGTGCTGTTAGGGGGAGCTGCGATGAGCTCCTAAGTCACAACATGATTTCCATTTCTTGAGGATTCCAAAATGGCAGTGCCAGTGTGTACCATGTCTAGGAAGCAGAGGATTGGATGCCGTGAACCTGACTGAAGGGTAGGAGTTGGGGAAGATCATAACCAGCTCCCTTCCCACCCCCATCCTGATCAGATGTCTTCCAGGCACAAGATTCAAGTACCTCACAATCCTCTGAATACTCCAGCGGACAGCAGGACCCCTGGGGAACAGAGGGATTGGCACAAAGAAAACCGAGTCTGGAGAGCTGAGTCTGGCACCAGCCACAATCCACATTAGATACTATCCTGAAGAAATCTGTGCTACATTCAGGCTGCTTTGGACTTTGTCTCTTTCTCTCTGCCCACCCATTACTTACTGGCCTGACCCATCTGGGTGCTTGTCAACCCCATATCAGCTGATATCCCGAAGAGGCCTGTGGAATCTCTCTCGCCAACTGTTTACTGGCCTGGCCCATCAGCACCACAGAGGGCAAACAGGCAGAGCTGAGTTGACCTGAGGCCACAACCTCAGCTGCTATCTGGATAAAGCCTGTGTGACACTCGAGCAGCTTTGGGACTGAGTGTCTCTTTGACTGCCCAGTCCTTAATGATCTGGCCTATATGGAACATAGAGAACTAAGGAGCAAAGGTCAGTCAGGCACTGGCCAGAAAACACAGTAGCTACTAACTTGAGAGGGCCTGTGGGTCTCCAGAGCAGATTTGGGCTTGAACCTCTCTCTGCCCAACCGCTACTTACCAGCCTATCCCAACTGGGTCACAGAAAGCGAACCAACAGAGATGAGTTGGGTCTTGGCCACAACACACATTATCTACCACGCCAAGGAGTACTGAGGGGCACCTGAGAAGCTTCTGGCTTGAAGGTCTTTCAGTCTGCTCCTCTCCTACCTGACACAACTGGGACAGGGAACGCAGTAGAGTTGAGCCAGGTGCCGGCTCCCACATCCATTCTCTATCATCCAGAGAAGGCCTTAGGGAAGCTCTAGCCAATAGCCTTCAGCTTTTAGCACTCTCTCTCTGCAGGCTCCCTACCTACCTGGCATACATGGGACACATGCAGAGAGCAACCCCATTGGAGATACTGCCATGTTTGCTAACACCAGAGACAATCAGATGACTTAGAGGCAGCACAAGAACAAAAGCAACAAAACTCAGAGCCATATGATACCACCAGAAACCAGTGATCCTACCACAGAAAATCCCGGAGATAGGAATGTTCATGAAGCATGAGAAGAAGATTTTAAATCTGAGTTTCATAAAATGATAGAAGCTTTGAAGGAAGAAAATAAATCACTCAAACAAACATGGGAAAATACATTCAAACAGATAAAGGAATTGAATAAATCCTATAAAGAGTTATAGTAATATTTAATTAAAGTGGAGAAAGAAATGAATAAAACTAATTAAGACCTAAAGAGGAAATTAGAAACAACAAAGAAAACACATTCTGAGGCAATATTAGAGTTGGAAAACCTAGGGAAGAGGACAGGAACTTCAGACATAAGCCACAATCACAGAATACAAGAGATGGAAGAGAGAATCTCAAATATTGAAGATATGATTGAAATTACTGATACATAACTCAAAGAAAACTTTATCACTAAAAACGTCCTAACACAAAACACCCAAGAAATCTGCAAGACTATAAAAAGACCAAACCTAAGAATAATTAGAATAGAAGAATGAGAAGACTCCAAGTTCTACTGCACAAAAAAATATTTTCAACAAAAACATAGAAGAAAACTTCCCCAATGTAAAGAAAGAAATGCCCATAAACATACAAGAATGCTGCAGAACTCCAAATAGATTAGACAAGAAAAGAATATCCTCTTGCCGCATAATAATCAAGACATTAAATTTACACAACAAAGAAAGAATATTAAAAGATTAAAGAGAAAAAAATCAAGTCAGGTATAAATGCAAACCCATCAGAATATCACTTAACTTCACAACAGAGACCGTGAAAGCCAGAAGGGCCTAGACAGATGTCACGTAGACACTAGGACACCACAGATGCAAACCCAGACTACCACACCCAGCAAAAATTTCAGTCAACATAGATGGAGAAAACAAGATATTCTAATGCAAAACCAAGTATAATCATTACTTAGGAACAAATGCAGCCCTACTAGATAATAGAAGAAAAACTACAACATAAGAGGATCACTACACTCAGGAAGGCACAGAAAATTAATAACCTCACACCTGCAAAAACAAAACAAAGGAAACACACACACACACGCACGTACACACACACACTAACATACTCCAAAACCACTGGTGATTAATATCTCTCAACATCAATGGCCTCAGCTCCTCAATAAAAAGGCACAGGCTAACAAAATGTATATGAACACAGGACCCATCATTCTGCTGAATACAGGAATACACCTCAGTTATAAAGATAGAAAAAATTACCTCAGAGTGAAAGGCTGGAAAAAGGTATTCCAAGCAAATGGACCTGAGAAGCAAGCTGGAATAGCCATTCTACTATCTAATAAAGTAGACTTTCAACCAAAATTATTCAAAAGAGGTGGGGAAGGACACTTCATATTCTTCAAAGAAAAGATACACCAAGAGGACATCTCAATCCTTAATATTTATACCCTAAATGCAGGTGTACCCACATTCATCAAAGAAACATTACTAAAGCTTAAATCACACATTCAACCCAACACTATAAAATTGGGAAGCATCAACATCCAACTCTCATTTGCAGATAGATCACCAAGAAAGAAACTTAATGGAGAAATAATGGAACTAATAGATATTTGAATCAAATAGACCTAACAGATATTTACAGAACATTTCACCGAAACACAAAAGTATATATCTTCTTCTAAGTGCCTCATGGAACCTTCTCCAAGATTATGATAAATTAGGCCACAAAACATAGTTACAAGAACACAGATATAATCTCTTGTATTTTATCATGGGTTAAAACTGGCACTCAACAACAAAAGAAACAACATAAAGCCTACAAAATTATAGAAATTGAACAACTCTCTGCTCAATGACTTCTGGGTCAGGAATAAAATTTGTAAAAAAAGTAAAGACTTCACAGAATTCAATGAAAATAAAGGCACTATTTACCAAAACTAATGGGACACACTGAAAGCAGTGTGATGAAGAAAGCTTATAGCACTAAGTGCCTTCATAAAGGAATTAAAGTAATTCCAGACTAGCAACTTAACATAACACCTGAAAGCTCTAGTATAGAAAGAAGCAGATATACCCAAGAGGCGTAGGTGGCTGGAAATCATCAAACTCATGTATGAAAATAAATACATGGGACAAATGCATTTGTGGGACAAATCAAACAGGGTTCCCTGGAAGAGAGACTGGGGATTGAAGGTGCAGCACAGAGACATGTGAAAAATTGAGCCATGTCTGGAGATTTCTGATCAAGACTCACTTTAATACAGGTGAGTAGACTTTTTATAGAAAGGTCACCAGAAGCTCTATTACCCTAGCCCCCAGACAAGAATACAATCCTCTGAGTAGTTCCCTGTAAGAACTTTCTTAATCTCAGAACAGTCCCCTGTACGAACTTCCTTATTTCTCTGGGTAGACAATCCAAAGATAGCCTAGAACACAAGACCTCCTTCAGCAAGGGTCAACAACTCGAAGGTCACAGCATGCAGCCTAACCGTGGGATTTCTAACATGGCTGAATTTATCATGGCTCCCTACAAGTTCAAAAACATGAAACCATAAGCTGGTTGGTTCTTCAAGAAAATTCAACAAGATAGACAAGCCCTGAACCAATCTGACTAAAAAGCAGAGAGAGAGTACTCAACTCAACAAAATCAGAAATGAAAAGGGAGACATAATGATAGATACTGAAGAAATCCAAAGAATCCTTAGCTCCTGCTTCAAAAGCTTATATGCCACAAAATTTGAACCACCAAGTAAAATGGACATTTTTCTTGATAGGTAGCAATTACCAAAATTGAATCAAGATCATGTAAACAAATTAGCCTTATATCTCTTAAGGAAAATAAGCAGTCATCAAAAGTCTCCCAACCAAAAAAAAGTCTAGGGCCTGATAGATTCCACAGAGTTCCTCTTGACCTTCATAGAAAAGCTAATACTAACGCCCTTCAAACTGTTTCACAAAATAGAACCGGAAGGAATATTGCCAAACTCATCCTAAACTACACAAAGACCCAACAAAAAAAGAGACATTCAGACCAATTTCCTTTAAGAGCTTTGGTGAAAAATACTCAGTAAAATTCTATCAAACCAAATCCAAGAACACATAAAAAAAATCCTCCCCTATGACTAAGCAGGCTTCATCCCAGGAAATCCATCAATGTAATCCATCACATAATAAAACTGAAAGAAAAAACCACTTTGAAAAAATCTATCACCCATTCTTGTTAAAAGTTTTAGAGAGATCAGGGATATAAGCAAGTACATAAACATAGTAAAGGAAATATACAGCAAGCCTATAGCCAACATCAAACTAAATGGAGAGATACTAAAATCAATTCCACTGAAATTGGTGACATGACAGGGCTGCCACGCTCTCCATATCTCAATATAGTACTTGAAGTCCTAGCTGGAGCTATAAGGCAACAAAAGGAGATCAAAGAAGTATAAATCCAAAAGGAAAAATCAAAGTATCATTATTTGCAGATGATATGATAGTATACATAACTGACCCCTAGAATTCTACCAAGGGATGCCTACAAATGATAAACATCTTCAGCAGTGTGGTTAGATACAAAATCAATTAAAAACATCTGTAGTCCTCCTTTATGAACAAGACAAATTGGCTGAGAAAGAAATTGGGGAAACAACACCTTTGACAATAGCAACAAAAACATAAAGTATCTTGGTGTCATCTAACTAAGCAAGTGAAAGACTTGTTCGAAAAACACTTCATGTCTCTGAAGAAAGAAATTGAGGAAGATATCAGAAGATGGAAAGAATCTCCCACATTCATAGATCCAAAGGTTTAACATAATAAAGATGGCTATCTTACCAAGAGCAATCTAAAGATTCAATGATATTCCAATCAAAATGCCAACACAATTCTTTATATTCCTTGAACAAATAATTCTGGAATTCATTTGGAAAGACAAAAGAACTCCGGAAAAGCTAAAACAATCATATACAATAAAAGATCTTCTGCAAGTATCCCCATCCCTGGTCTCAAGCTGTACTATAGAGTAACAGTAATAAAAACATCATGGTACTGGCATAGAAACAGACAGGTGGATCAAGGGAATCAAATCAAAGACCGAGAAATAAACCCACATACCTATGGACACTTGATTATTGACAATGACGCCAAAATCATACTATGGAAAAAAAAAAAAAAAGACAGCATCTTCAAGAAATGGTGCTGGTTTTATTGTATGTCTACTTGTAGAAAAATGCAAATAGTACTTGTTCATCACCATAAAGATGCTCCGAAAAACTCCATCCAGCAGGGATCTAAGCAGATGCTGAGACATAAAGCTACACTCCTAGGGGAAGCACAGGGAGTCTTTCGGAAGAGTTGGAGAATAAAGGGAACTGAAGGGGGTCAGGAGCTCCACAAGAAGAGCAACGGTGCCAACAAATCAAGGCAGAGGAGGGGGTTGTTGCATAGACTGACACACCAACCAAGGATCGTGCATGGCGAGGACATAGACCCTCTGCTCAGATGTAGTAGATAGGCAGCACAGGTTCCTTGTGAGTCCCACAATATGGGGAATGGGGACCACTTCTAACGTGGAGTTTAGCCCTAACATGCTGATCACTTCCCCATGGTGAAGCAGCCTTGCCAGGCCACAAAGGGAGAGGATACGGGCAGTCCAGATTAGCCTTGATTGGATGAAGTCAGATGTTAAGGGAGGAGGGCTCCCCATTCTGAGGACTAGGGGAAAGAGGGAGAAACAGAATATAAGGGAGGGAGGATGGGATTGGGAGGCGATGATGGAGGGGACTACAAATAAATTAAAAATAAAAAATTAAAAAATAAAGGAAAAATAGACATTATACTTTTCAAATGATAAAATACTTGCTTAACTTCTTTTTATGAAAAAAAAGAAATAAACCATCAGGTAATTCCCCATAGGCAAAATAACTATTATAAAGATACCACTATTTTAAGATAAAGTCATAGATTAGGTATATTTTATGTCTTAGTTATTAAAGAAAGGCCAGGTAGAAAGTTTTTTTAAAGTTATGGTAGTTTGATTCAAAGTGTCCTCCATGGGCTCATAGAAAGTAGCACTATTAGGAGGTATGGCCTTGCTGGTATAGGTGTAATCTTGGAGGACGTTTGGCACAAGGTGGGAGTGGGGATGGGAGTCAGGGGATGAGCTTTGAAGTTTCAGACACTGAAGCCAGTCTCAGTGTCACTCTCTGTTCCTGATCTACACAGCAAGATTTAAATGCAGAAATCTCTGCTTCCTCCCAAGCACAATGTCTCCTTACACATTTTTATTTTTCTCGCCATGATGATAGTGCACTAAACAAACCTCTGAAGCAGGAGGATAGCTCCAGTTAAATATTTTTCTTTATAAGAATTTCTATGATCACGATGTCTCTTCATAGCCAGAGAAACCTTATCTAAGACAAAACATAAAATGTAATATTTAAATACTGCATGTGTTTTTTGCATGTGTGTTCACATATATGTGTTACAGCATACAAAGGAAGGTTGGTGGACACCTTGTAGGACTTCATTTCAAGCATGTTCTGGGGATCAAAGTGAGATCATCAGACTTATTGGCAAGATCTTTTCTGTTGATCCACCTTGCCTAGTCACCAAAATGTAATTTTAAGGATAATTAACAAATAAAAAAAATAAAATAAGAATTTAAAAACTAACTTTAAAATACTATATATCCAATAAAAGTGCATTGGAGAAGATAAATATTGCACAGAGAGTAGAAGACTAAACTATATTCATGACTTAAAATAGTCAATGCTATGATAATGAAATTTTCCCTAATTGATATGTTTATTCAAAGAAATTATATAAATATTTCAGCCTGGCTTCTGGTGGAAATCAGAAGACTAAGTTTAAATTTTATATCAAAGTCTATTAGGGCAACAATATTCAAGATATTATTGGAAATAAGAGGAAAATTCATACTGTCAAAATGCATTCAGCATTTTGCAAATGTACTAATTAATTGTAATTAATGAGACATTATAGTTTGTACAGACAGAAGACCAAACCACAGAATAAACAGTCTGTGAGTTTCTTATTGTTACTTAGCAAAAGAGAGCTCTGCTCCATGGATCACAGCAGTATTTGCAGATTTAGTTAAATAGATAAAGTAAAAATATCAATTGGATTTTCACATTTTACAGTTCAGAAGGATCTACTCCAGGCTGTGAATAAGAATCATATAGTTTAACATTTAATGTGGAAAAAATGTATGGACACACTATTAGTAATGAAACTGGCAATAACTGAGCCCAACTGGTATTAACTATACGTATAGATCTGAAAGGTGGAAAGGAACAATAAAACACTTTGAAGATGGTGGAGTAGGCTAAAGATCTTTCCAGAGACAATAAAACATGCAGAACACAGTGCAGTGTTCTGAAGACCTTGAAGCAGACAATAGTGTCTAAGGGCAGGCAGCTTATGAATATACAAAGTTGTCCATGAATTAAAATACATCAGGGCTTCTGGTTATAGATAAATGGCAGAGTACATGCCTGGTATGAATGCTGCTAATCTTCAGCATTGAAAATACGAGTCAACTTTAAAAGGGAGATGATATAAGACTACAAAGGACTCATATTTGAAGTTTAAGGAAATTCTACTAATGTAACAAGAAAAATGTACATCAGAGAAAAGAAGAAAAATAAAAAACAATAAACAAAACCCAGTTTCAAAGATGGCAAGGAATAATAAAATTTTAAAAAGAAAATAATGAAATAGAAATAAACAAAAAGGATGCAAAGAAGGAATGAATCTAAGAGATGATTTTTGTTTTGTTTTCTTATAAAATAAACACAACTGGCAGACCCCCCAAATCAATGCAAAAATGAAAAAAGATGACTCAAATGAACAGAAATAAAGATAAACAGGGGAACATTACAATAGTCGGAAAGAAATTCAAAGTATTATAAAGAAAAACTTTAAAAGTGATAATAACAAAACAAACAAAAGCAACAAAAAAACAAAACAAACAAGACCCTAAACTCCAGTATGCCAGAAAGTATATAAGAAGTGGATGAACTTCTAGATTTATCAATGTCACCAACATTAAACCAAAAAGAGAGCAAGAACTCTAGGAGACCCATAACAAGAAAGAACACTGGAGTAAGAACACAAAGCCTTCTAGCTGATAGTGCCTCAGGCCCAGACTGGCCAACAGAAGAATTCTACCAGATAGTTAATGAGGATGTATTTTCTTCCATGGAGACAGAAAGGAACACTTCTGTATTTCTTCTTCAAAGCAAACATTACTCTGAAACAGAAACAAACAAACCACATCCCCACCCAAAACAAACAAACAAACAACAAAACAAAAATAAAAGTGCTAAAGACACAGCAGTAAAAAAGAAAACTCCTGCCCTAAATTCCTAATAAAAAATTTTTTGGTTGTAAGCCTAGCCTTTAATGGCTGAGCCATCTCCCCAGCCCATTCTTTCTTTGTTCTGTATATTTAATGTTTTGATTATTATGTAACGGTAGAATTTTCTTTTCTAGTTGAATCTATTTGGAGTTCTGTAGGCTTCTTTTATGTTTATGGGCATTTCTTTCTTAAAGATGGGGGAGTTTTTTTCTATGATTTTGTTGAAAATGTTTTCTGGGCCTTGGAGCTTGGAATCTTCTACTCCTATTATTCTTTTTTTAAATTTTTTTATTATTAATTTATTCTTGTTACATCTCAATTGTTATCCTATCCCTTGTGCCCTCCCATTCTTCCCTCCCTCCCCTTTTCGCCTTATTCCCCTCCCCTATGACTGTTCCTGAGGGGGATTATCTCCCCCTGTATATGCTCATAGGGTATCAAGTCTCTTCTCCGTAACCTACTGTCCTTCCTCTGAGTGCCACCCGGTCTCCCCCTCCAGGAGACATGGTCAAATGTGAGGCACCAGAGTACGTGAGAAAGTCATATCCCACTCTCCACTCAAGTGTGGAGATTGTTCTGACCATTGGCTAGATCTGGGTAGGGGTTTAAAGTTTACTGCCTGTATTCCATCTTATACCCATCAGAATGGCTAAGATCAAAAACTCAAGCGACACCACATGCTGGCGAGGATGTGGGGAGAGAGGAACACTCCTTCATTGCTGGTGGGAATGCAAACTAGTACAGCCACTTTGGAAATCTATCTGGTGCTATCTCAGAAAAATGGGAATAGGGCTTCCTCAAGACCCAGCTATTCCACTCCTTGGAATATACCCAGAAGATGCTCCAGCACACAACAAGAAAATTTGCTCAACCATGTTCATAGCAGCCTTATTCATAATAGCCAGATCATGGAAACAGCCTAAATGTCCCTCAGTAGAAGAATGGATAAAGAAACTGTGGTACATATACACTATGGAATACTACTCAGCTATTAAAAACAAGGAATTCCCGAAATTTGTGGATAAATGGATTGAGCTAGAAATGATCATAATGAGTGAGTTAATCCAGAAGCAGAAAGACTTAAATGGTATATACTCACTTATATCTGCATACTAGCCCAAGGGGCATGTCCCATGAAAGCCTTCACTTACCAGGACACTGGGACAGAGAGGAGAACACCCTATTGGGACTCTAGATGAGAGAAGCATGGGAGAATGGCAAAGTAGAAGGATCCAGAGGGTCCTAGAAACCTTAAGTAGAATATTATGATAGGCAGATTTGGGCCCAGGGGTCCCGCTCAAACTAAGGCACCAGCCAAGGACAATACTCCTATTATTCTTAGAATTGGTCTTTGAAAAGTGTCCCAGATTTCTTGGGTGTTTTGTGTCAGGAACTTTTTAGTTTTAATGTTTACTTTGATTGACCTACCGGTAACTTTGATTAGTCTTCTTGTGGATCCCACTTGTGGAGAATAGGGACTACTTTGGACATGCAGTCTTACCACTGAACTTAGATCACTGTCCCTGGCAAGATGACCTTGCTAGGCTACAGAGAAAGAGGTTTCAGGGGTAGTACAGATGAGATTTGATAGGCTGAGGTTAGATGTTAAGGGAAGAGGACTCCCTTTTCTGAATACTAAGGGAGGGAGGGAGAGGGCATGAGGGAGGTAGTGTGGAACAGGAGGGAATGAGGGAGGGGAGTACAATCAGGATGTGAAGAATTTAAATTGCAGAACAAGCAGGTAACTTAAATTGCTAATCCCACTATATGGGAATAGCTCTAAGACTGGCTGAGAAATGAATGTCTAGACATAGACAATGCTTCTTGTTGGCTACGGAACCCCTATGAATTACTATTAGATGACATTCGTCTTATGGCATGAATGAAGATTTACAGATCTTCATTTCTGCTCATAGAAAGATCAGAAAACCACCCTTAATTGTTCTGTACATGACATGCATCTTATATACTTATAATTTTAGGACTGTATAATGCTTGTGAGAAATTGTATGCTTAGAGAACAAAAGAACCAGACACTGACCTTGGATCAGACCTGACAGAATGCATTCCTTTCAGCATGCTGGACACTGACATCTTATATCCTTCATGTACCAGCACCAAGTGCTTCAATTGCTGTTCTTTATCAGAATAAGACAGCTCCAAGGACACTTCAAAGAAAGCTTCCAACCCCAATTGGTCCAGCATTTCAAACTGTCCCACACAGGACTCTAATTAAGCCTGAAATTTTCAACATTTAATGCATGGACCACAATCATGATTCCTAGCTTGCTTAACCATTTCCCCAATTTTATTTGGGCACCTATCAGGTAGTTTCATCCCAAATCATCCAGAAGAAACCTTAAGAGAATGACACCCCACTTCCTTTTAGGGAGGTGGGAAGTTTTTGCTTGCTTTCTTGGGCTATAGAGGGTTATTATCAATGGGAGTTGGTTACAAGTTATTATTGGTCGTATATAGAAAGAAAACAAGGTTAGATATAGCAATGTCTCTCTTTTCTCTTGTCTTAAATTCTTAGTTTGGAGATAGGGATTGAAAAGAAAGAAGGGGGGGTATAAGAATATACAGAGAAGATAGAAAGAATAGTAGATTAGTGAATCTACTTCTCAACCTAATGCCTCAATTGTAACTCAAAAGGTTATTTTTAATTCACTAGTATAGAATTTTGTATATAGATGCAAAATAAGTTTAATTCTAGATAAAGTAGTAGCGAATCCAAATGTTAAGTTTATACTTCTCACATATTATATATAAATATTTTTACTGTAATATGAGGTATTATACCCATATAACTCAATTATAATACAAAGTTTGTTTACAATACTTTGAAAGTGCTAATGCAGGCTGTTTAGGATACATAAGTTATATATGTTAATTGTTAGCTGATCAAATTATGGTAACATCAATCACTAGTCTACTTTTATCATAAGAATATACATTTTAGCTGCAGTAGAACTCTATAGAAAGATAAGGTAGGATAGTTAGATAAGGTCTTCAAAAACGTCAGAGACATACAGAATATGGCATTTAAAATATTTTTATTATTTTAAAGATTCATTGACAGTGAGACAGGTTAACTACTGGCAACATCCAGACTACCTCAAAGAGGATGATGACCATCAGAGAACTACGTTATGGAGATGGCCTAAATATAGCAAACAAGCCACTGGAGAAAATGTCCTCATTTCTACCACAGACAGAATTCTGCCTTAAAAAAGACAAGCTTGAATGCAGGCAGATTCAATGGCTAAACTCTGCCAAGACAACCTAAGCAAGTTCTCATTATTCCTGCCTCACAAATATGTCTGTCAGCTGTATTGGGTTGAAGAAGATGCTCCAACATAATAGAGCATTTTGGATGACTATTCAGGTAGAAAACTGTCATTTTCTCATTTGGAAAACTACTAACCTGTACTCTAGCATACTCAGGTAATCAAGTTTATTCCTTCTCAAGTAACTGATGGAGTTGAAGACCAGGTAGTTTAGATTTACAATGAAGCTTAGTTGTTTATGGGTTAAGATGTTTTTAGGTCTAGATAGATGTTGTAAATTGAGAAAGACAAGATGTGAGGGAGATTGATTTACAATCAGAATTTTAGATTTGCCAAGATAGGAAAGATGTTTTCTTCAAAGCTGTCAAATACAAATAGCCAAAACACTACAAAAGTAATATTTATATAATTCCTGATTGTTTCATGGTTCTTCTTGTTATAGGTAGTTTTTGTATATATGTGAAATAACATAAATGTATATGTAAAAAATAAAAAATAAAGAAATACCCAATCATATGTCTGCAAACTTTATTAATAAGCACATATCAAAACCATCCACTATGATCAAATATACTTATTCTGGACATGCATGGACATTTCAACATGTGTAAGTGAAAAAATTTAATAAATCATATAAGTATACATAGAGACACAAATGGCAGATGCACCATAATAGATAAGGGAGGTAGAGAATATCATGATTAGAATATATTATCTAAAATTATTTTCAATTTAATCCAATGAACACACTAATGAAAATTTAACCCTATAAGACATATTAAGAACTAACAGTCACATGAAAAGATACTCAAATAAACAGCTTTTGTCTTTTAAAATCTAAAATAAAATATCACTTCTATTCATAAAATGATTATTATTTAAAACACAGGAAGAATAGAGCATTGCTATATAATTTGGGGAAATGAAAGACATCATAAAATGTTCCTGCCCTTAAAATAGTTAATTTCTAAAAACTGCCTATTTATTATAAAGTTGAATATATAATAAATATCTCAAACCAAGTACATAATGGAAAGAAAGACAGTATATGTCTGTTTAAGTTCCCATATACTGGCATTGATGGAAGTATCATATATAACAGATAAAGGTCATGGGGACAATAATGTATTCATACATCTAGAGCAGATAACCTCAAAATCATCTCACTAAATGAAACAACACAGGTTCTATACCACATATTAGGTTATAATTTCATGTTATAGAAAACAGCAAATTTGTGAAGATAAATAATGTGGTTTTGTATGTCAGGGGTAAGAAGCAGAATTACCTCAGAATTACAAGTGAACCTCAGCTCTGCATCTGCAGTATAAAAACATTCTAAAATTAGATTGTGCTGATAGAGGCATGACTCCAGAAATGATCTAAAAGTGAATTATGCCCTTAAAGCTAATTAATACAATATATGAAAATCACAATTTAATGAAGCAGATTAAAATTAAGCCATCTGTTTTAGGTTATTACACATAATTTTTGTATTTTTTATGTGGAGAAGGATACTGTTGATAACTATTGATGCTTCTTAAAAGTCATATGTCTTTTCTCTATTACCAAGTTTTATTGTTTATAAAACTATGCTCCTATATATTTTATATTGAATTCTTCTCTCTTGATACCTAGAACATAACATTTAATGATAGACTTTAGCACTGTGTTACTTGGAAAAAACAGCCCCACCCTAGATTGTATTAGGGTGGAGTTTAATACTTAGCATGTTTACACCCCTATTTAGCAGACTTTTATGATTCCTGATATAGTTTATTTAGGTGGGTACTCCACTAACTTGGAATGAATGTGGTTGTTAGAAACAAATTCAGTAAATTTGATTGTTTTTCCTCAGATTACCTATTCTTCTGTTAGTTTCTGTCTCTGCCTATATATTATATGATTAATTAAAAAGAAATATTGAGTAGGGTGTGGTGGCACACACCTATAATCCCAGCACTCATGGATGCAAAGGCAGGTAGATCTGTGTGAGTTCTAATCCAGACTGGTCTACAGAGAGTCCAGGACAGTCAAGGCTACACAGAGAAATCCCATTTTGGAAAAAAAAAGAACTGAAATGTCTAGCTACACATTATGATTTGTTTGTAAATTTTTTTTATTTTTATGAGTTTGATGTCACAATTTTAAAAAATCAAAGTATATTTTATCTTCATTATTATTATGGGTATGAAGACTGTGTGACAGGGGTGCTGTAGCTCCTGATTTAAGCTGACTGGTGTTACCAGGTATGTCTTTTGTGTCTCTATGTACATTTTGGGCCCTTGAAGCTGGCTGGGTGGGTAAAGGCATTTTCCTCCAAGCCTGAAGTTCTGAGTTCCATCTCTGGAATTTGAAGAGATGAGTGAATTTATTGATGCAAGCTGTCCTTCAACTTCTATTTGAGTAGCACACACACACACACACACACACACACACACTAAATCATGAAAATTAAACATATATATTTGTGTAAGTATTGCATAGTCATATTTTATATGATTTCCCAAGGTACAAATATATGACATCTAAAGGGGAATTTCATACACTTTACTTTAGTGGTATTATTAATATTTGGAGTTTTGAATCTATAACATATTTTCTATTATTGAATTTATTATTTTGTGTTTTTCTTTTTTTAAAATAAATAAACTGTTACCTTTATGGCAGGTTTAGACTCAAACAAAACATATTCTTGAGTAAAATTCCATTTTTCACATTCGCAAAAGCACACAGCTTATCCCAGGGCAGTCACCCTGAATTATATTGAGGCATTTCTTTCAAGTTATAGTCTATACTGACAAACCATTTTCACCCAAATACACCGTAACATTATATATGCTGTGTATTTTAACAAGTAGGTAATGAGTTGTATTTAATATTATTGTGATTATACAGAAGTTTTACCGTCCTAAGATTCTGTCCTATCTCAGATATCCTATTATCCATCAGTACAGAAAAAAAAAAAAAAAAAACAGAATATTTTCTATGTATTTACAACTTCCTTAAAAGAACAACTCATTTGGCACCATAGTTTGCATGCTTCTCAGATAAAATTTCTTTCAGATAATCACATATACTTGAATTTCTCCACAGCTCATTGTACTTTGGTGACACAGTTACTTTTAATACTGAGTAATTTAAAAGATTATTTATTTTGTTTTCTGGAAAAGTAGTATTTTACTTGCTGAAGGCATTGATTACACATTTAGACATTTACTGTTTATGTGTTAAATTAGTTTCTAATTCACTTGTATAAACACTTGTGAGTAAATAGTTTGATATGTAAGAAGTGCCTGTTAAATTGTCTTGCAGGGTAGCTGCACCCTTTAGATTTATGGCACCAGTGAAGAGGTGTCCTTGCTGGCCCACAGTTTTCTCAATCAATTTGGGTTTTGATTTAGGTTTCTGGGCATCGTATTTGGTATGTGTACTGTCATATTACGCTGTTTAATGTGCAAACTATGAAGTGACCATTTTTATATGTTCACTTTTAATCTGTATATCTCCTTGGTAAAAGTGTCCTGATACTTGAAAATCACATTCCATTTTCCTTACTGTTTAGTTTTAAGAATTCTTAGAATATTTTGTATGAAGATTGTAGATCCATTCTATCTTTTGCAAAGGTATCCCCTGCCCCCAGTTTGTGTTTAATTTCTCCTTCACTTGAGATCATATTCTATGAGAAAAAAGAAGTTTTAATATATTTGTTTGTTTTTCATTTATTTGTTTATTTAATCTCTTTACAGCCTGATCCCAGCCTCATCCCTCCTCTGCTCCTAGTCCCGCCGCCCTCATGCATCCCTCCCTGACTTCCGTTCTCCTTCTCAGAGAAAGGGAGTCTCTTAAGGCGTGGGAACCCTCCCTGGCACATTAACTTGCAGTAGGACTAAGAGCATACTTTCCCTCAGAGGCCTGACAAGGCATCCCAGCTAGGGGAAACGGATAGAAATGTAGAAAACAGAGTCAGAGACAGCCCCTACTCCAACTGTTAGGCGACCCACATGATGACTAAGCAGATGACATCTGCTACATATATGTAGGGGGTCTAGGTCCAGCCCATTTATGCCCTTTGAACGGCGGCGGTTCAGTCTCTCTGAACTCCCTGAGCCTGCGTTATTTTACTCTGTAGGTCTTCTTGAGAGGGTATCCTTGACACCTCCACCTTCTTCAATACTTTCTCCCACTTTTTCACAAAAACCCCGAATTTGGCCTGTTGTTCAGCTGTGGGTCTCTGCATCTGTTTCCATCAGCTCTTGGATGAAGCCTCTCAAAAGACAGTTATGCTAGCCTCCTGTCTGCAAACAGTAGAGTGTCACTAATAGTGTCAGGGGTTGGCTCTCTCCTATGGGGTCATCTCGAGTTGGCCCAGCCATCGCTTTGCCATTCCTTCAATCTCTGCTCCATCTTTAACCCTAGGTTTCTTGTAGGCAAGACAAATTTTGGGTCGAAGATTGGTGGTGGGTTGATGTACCTCTCTATTTACTGCAAGTCCCACCTGGCTACAGGATGTGGCTACTTCAAGCTCCTCAAAATCCTGGTGCTAGGAGTCTCAGTTAGGGTCATCCACATAGAATCCCAGGAGCTTTCCTTCTCCCACAGACCCCCCTTTCTCCTCTCCTTCTTGGTCCTCATCCTACCTTATATGCCCCCACTTCTATGCACCCTCCCCACCTCCTCTTCAAACCAGTTTCCTCCATCTACTTGAGATATAAGTTTTAATCTTACATTGTCAGTGTGTCAGAATTGTTTTTCAATGTATTTACAGCATTATAAGTACATTTGAAATCAGCTAGAATTTCCCATGTGATATATTTTTTAGAAACTTTTTGTTTAGGTCTATCATGAATTTGAGGCAGAATTTGGTAATTTGGTATGTTGATACACTCTATACAGATATTCAGTTGTTCCTATGGTATTTATCAAGAAGAGTATGTGTTTAATCTTATTATTTTCTCTTTTTTTTAAGGATAAGTTGATCATATTTATGTGAGACTTTCTAGCCTCCACAATAGTCCTATTATTTGCCTATATTTTTATCAGTATTACACCAATACTCAGCTTTTATTCAATACTGTCATTTACAATTTGATGTTGTGCTTAGTAAATCTTTTCCATTTCTTAATAAATTATAGAATTCGTTGGTTGATGTTCTCAAGGAACATGATTCAAGTGCCATTGAACCTATACATGAAGTTGAAAGAATTGAAACCTTGGTATTCATAGCCATTCCTGATTTCCAAATTTAGTTAACTAATATTTAATTTGTTTTACAGAGTTTTGTAGCAGCTTAATATAGATCTCACATATGTTTTGTTTTTGTTATAAGATACTAATGAGATAATGTTTTATAATTTAAATTTCAATTTCTATTGATGAATTAATTATATGACGGTGGGAAAAGCCATTAACTGTAACCATCTATGAGAATCTGGAATTCTTTTTTCCATGAGTTGTTATTTTCTAAGCCAAGAGCAGCTAGTGCACAGATTTGCTATGATCAAACTTTGCTCAATGCTGAACAGGAAGCCTGGGGAGGCCTGTGTGCTTCCTGTCTGCATAGATCTCTACACTTCTTTGTTGTATTTGCAAACTCTGTCTGCACTGATCTCCCTTGTCTTCAAATCCATATTCTAATCCTATACAGTCTCTAGTTCTCTCTATTCCTACATTTTAGCCTAGGAAACTCCCAATAGATAATCATCTGAGAGAATAATAATGCTCAAATTATTTAATTGCCTCACCTTAGAGACTATTCTTTTTGTCCAATGTTACATTTATTCATCATTTTAATGTGTTTACTTCTTTCATCCATCTCTCCCTTTCTTCCTCTTCATCCCTTCCTTCTTTTATTTTTTCACTCCTTTTTTCCTTTCTTCTATCTAGATACCTTCTATATATCAGACTTTAGAATTAATCCATCTGGAACTTTTACTTGGTAAAATGTGTTGATTTATTTTATTCCTAGTTCCCTGTGTTCCTTTCTGTTGTTAAAATACTTTAATGAGTCACAATTATATCCACTATTATCATATTTTTCTAAATATTTAAATTTGTATTTAGTGATTGTACTAGTGATGTTCTAGCCCACAGTGATATTGTATGATTCTAGAAGGTAATTTCAGATTAGGGGCCTGCACATTAAAAAAAAAACATTTAAAATTAGATTACCAATTTTGTTAACAAGTTTTCATAAATTGATTACACAAAATATTATTCTTCATATTCATTTATAGAAATTTCAATTTAAGGAAATTTATTTACACTAAAATTTAGTTTTTATGACACATTTGAACTCTGGATTGATTCCTACATTTAAGTAATAATTGAATATTAAACAATAATCAGAAATAATAAGTTTTTATTTCTAGTTCACAATGTTTAGATTTGATTATATAGATTAAAATTATAAAGCTTCATTTTTTAATTAAACATTTTTTGTTTTATACATATACGTTTATATTATTACACATATATACAATAGACTACCTATAGCAAGAAGAACCAAGACACAATCGTGAGTTACATTCTTAGTGTTTTGGCTATTTGTATTTAACAGCCTGGTAGAAAACATCTTTCCTATCTTGGTTCATCTAAAGTTCAGAATGTAAATCTGTCTTTCTAAGTACAAAATTTTTTATGAGCACAACTGAATACATTAATTCTAGTTCAAAGTTATTTTTTAAATTAAAGCATACATTTTATAGCTATTGAGGAAATAGTCTCTGTGTGTGTGTGTTTTGCATTTAGCTCATGAATGTTTAGTGCCATGTCTATCAAACTACATAAACAGCATTTCTTCGATTATTTGGATTATTTGGACTACTTGGATGCATTCCTTTGGTTTCAAGAAACTCTTTAACTTGAATGAACAGTTAAAGGTAAATTATGTCAACTCTTCCATGTTAAATGGGATCAATAGACAAAGAGTGCAATATTGTTAATCACTGTTGTGAAAAAATGCTACTTCCGTAACCTGCTAGTGATCCATAGAATCATGTGTAACTTGTACTACCTAAGAGTAACAGCTTCTTGCTGACTCCAGAGCCCTAAAAGAAACTCCATGATTATTCTTGGCCTAGTAAATTTCCCTGTGATATGTGGTTCCCATCATGAACTAGTGCAATATTGGTGACCAGAGCCTGAACATTTGGCTTTCTGGAAAGTTCCCTATTAAATATTGGCCTGATCAACAGCTGGTTCTTTGCAGCCTGTCACTTCTACCTGAGAGAGGACAACCCCACAACAGTGCTCCCAGATGCTACTTTCAGGAAAGACTTAGTGGGGGAGGAGTCCATCCTAAGAGCAGCACTCACAGCTCTGCACACAGAAGGATCACTTTGATAGATAGGACACATGGCTTCATGCTTACTTGCCACTAGCAGGCAGAAGTCATTCTTTGTTGACTTTAAATATTTCAGTCAAAGCTTAAACTTTGTAAGTTTGTAAGTCCATCTGTTTAACCCTCCAACTTGCAGAGAACTTCATTTTCTAATCTTTAATGGAATATCATATATATGTGTACATATATGTGTGTCATATATGTATATATATATAATATATATGATACATAACATTACGTATGTGTGGATTTATGCTACATCTCCCAAAATAACAACCTCTTTTCTCTTTGCTCACTCACAAGTGACATTTGTTGATATTCTCTGTGTGTGTGGGGTGTGTGCATGCAAGCACACACACGTATAAGTATATGTAGAGCACAGATATTAATGAGGAGTGCCTTGCTCAGTCATTCCACACCTTATTTTTTTTGAGACAGGCACTCATATAAGACCTAGAGCTAGTTGTTTTTGCTAGACAGGAAGGCCAGCAAATTTCATAGATCCACCTACCCGCCATGCCCTGTCTCCATTCTCCGAGGCAACACCATGCACACGTACACTCCACAGAACCCTGGATTTTCATGTGGGTGGCAAAAATCTGAGTGCATATCCTCATGCTTGTGTTGTGCAATAAGCACTTTACAATGTAAGTGGTCTTTATCCCAGAACAAATTTTGATATTAAAATATCTTTTCTTTTGTTTATTATACTTTAGGTTTACTTTTTTCTTCAAAAAAATTTCTGCCCCACAATATTCACATAATCAATCAACAAAATATTCTTTTCTTCTTCTTCTTTTTCTTCTTCTTCTTCTTCTTCTTCTTCTTCTTCTTCTTCTTCTTCTTCTTTCTTCTTCTTTTTCTTCTTCTTCTTCTTCTTTTGTTTTTTGTTTGTTTGTTTGTTTGTTTTTTGAGACAAGAGTTTCTCTGTGTAGTCTTGGTTTTCCTGCACTTGCTTTGTAGACCAGGCTGGCCTCAAACTCACAGCGATTCACATTCCTCTGCCTCCCTAGTGCTGGGATTAAAGGCATGCTCCACCACACTCAGCTCAAATATAAATTTTCATAACTCGTTCATTAGTTTGCTTCAAAACAACATAATAAAAGCACAGAGAGTGTTTAACTAACCTTGAATTACATAACAATTATCACTGATTTCTTGGGATAGAAGATTTATTCAAAACCTCAGAAAAAAAAATTGTTAATGTGAGTACTAACTCAAGTTGAGCTTTGTGGTGGTTTGAATGGCAATGGCCCTATAGCTCATAGGGAGTGCACTATTAGGAGGTGTGACTTTGTTGGGAGAAATGTGTCAGTAGTGGTGGATTTTGAGTTCTCAGATGCTTAAGCCAGGCCAAGGGTCTCACACTCTTCCTTTTAACTGCTGATTTGAAAGCAGAGTTCTCTAGCACCATCTCTGGCTGCTGCCACCATCTTTTCTGCTACGACAGTGGACTATAGTTCTGACCAAGTTAAGTGTCTTCTTTTTTCTTTTTTTCTTTCATTTTTCATTTACAGCAGTAGAAGCCCCAATGAAGACAAGTTTCAAAGGAGAAGACTAAAAACTTTAGGATTATTAGAATCTCTTACATAGAGTTGTTGCCAGGTAAATTAAAATTTTATAAGATCTTCACTTTTGAACAAAATCACAGGGAAGCAGAAGTAAATATTGAGTAATTTGAATGAAGAGGGTAGACAACAATACAGAAATTGTAATCAAGAGCAGAGTTTCCTAGATTGTCCCATGCATAGGGGAGTGGAGATGAATTGTCCAAGGAAAGAGAGTGAGAAACAATTTCATATATCAAGTCTCGCAGTATTGAGACAGATACCAGAGAAGAGGAGCGCCAGGAAGGCTAGGCCAACACAGCATCACAAAAGACTCCTGTGAAAACACAAGAATAGCATGAATCAGTCCAAGCCACCCTACACAGAGGCTTCAATGTGTCACTGGCACTTCTTAGAGATGTTCTTCCATCACTGATTTAACTCATTTTCATTGAATGAGTTCATTATCTTTAATAGACAGTTTCCCTGTAATGATGTCACTGATCTCTTCTGAACCTCTTTTCAACCCCTAGCAAATTCTTCAGGATGTTATAAGTTTAAAGTCATGAAAAAACAAAACAAAACAAAACAAAACAAATCCAGGGACAGTAGAATAGCTGAATTTTAATGAAGAGCAATGTGGAGTGTTAGCTATCACTGGCCACTCTAAAATAGAGGAGTTGAGAGTTTTCTTTTCTTTTAAAAAAATATTCCACGTGGTTTAAGTTTTTAGCACCAGGAAAAAACCTCAGCCACTTAAAATAGATGTGTTCCAAACTGTAAGGACTAGTTTTCTGTTATATATACAAATAATAGCAGATAGAATGATCCCTTCTGCAGAAGATTCAGCTCTCAGAGTGAATCAAGTTTTATTTCAAAAGTCTTAAAATCATTGTTAAGGTGGTACTCATGCATATAACATGAACTGCCCAAGAGAATAAGGTGGTATGGCCATAGAGGTGGCTTTTTTAAATTATGTTTTGATTATGCCATCTATATCTGCATTTGACATACTAGTGAAGCTTTAATATTTCCACAAATGTTTGAGTGACCTGCCTAGATGGAATATAATTTGAAAATGAGAAGCCAGTATTTACAGACGTGCATGGACAGCCAAAGGATTTTTTTTTCTTCCAGAGTTTTTCATATGGGGCTTCTTTTGCTCATATCTTGCTTCTCAAATCCACAATCAAGTAGATCAGGTTTAATGATAACATGATAGGGCTCAGACTCATTTCCATAGTAAAAGTGGCTGTCTAACTGTGTCAGGCAGCTGTTGGAACTCAGTGACTGAGGTTGAGAATAGATGTCTTATTGCAAAGGAAAGTCAAAAAGCTCATCAACTGATGCCCTTTTAAATCCAGAGAGGGTTTGTAATTCCCAGATTTTTAGGGATGTTTTAAAAGCCTCCTCTGAAATGCCATAGGCACATTAGCAGCAACATTTAGAGCTGTTAGGAGCATCCAGCAGATTGTATTATTTATTATGAGCAGGCTCTAGAGGCTAAGAGCAGCTGAAAGCATGGCTGGCAGTGCCAACCTCTCAAAATGAAGATTCGATAAATAAGGGATCAGTTGTCATTTACCCTAATGTGTAGAGTACTGAAAATAACACAGAACTCCCATGAAAATATGAAAATAAGAGTCAGTCCTTCTATGGTGGGATGACAAACTGGAAATGTTTGTTTGCTGTGTGTGTGTGTGTGTGTGTGTGTGTGTGTGTGTGTGTGTGTGTGTGTGTGTGTTTTGGCTGTGTTTTTAAATGAGAGAGTTAAAAATAGATACTTTTCTTTCTTCACCAGTTAAATAACCATGTAAATGTGCAAATGGAAAGCTGAAAGTGTGTTTGAGATTATAGAGTAGTTATTAATGTACACACAATATCATTTTAAATACATCAACCATCGTAAATGCCACTCACAGTTATTTGATGCAATTTTGTAAATTCTGAATGTACATGTTTCTTTTCTAAGTAAAAATTATGTTCCTTTCCTCTGTGAAGGTCCTTACCTCACTCTCAGGCATGGAAGACTACACTGGTGTGCATGAGGGCATAAAATGAGGCAACAAATAACCGTGGTTCTGAAGTCCAGTCAGCTCATGGGTCTTCTTCTAGAAGCAGCCTGTAAAATCCTGGGAATGTCTCAACTTGCTCTGAAAATTTCCAAGAAACACGATTTGACTCAAAAAATCAGAGTAAAAGCTAATGAAAATAACTACAAGGCTGTTTTTGTCTGTCCCCTTAAAATCTTAGGGGGAAGGCCTCACAAAACTTGTTCTCAGTTAGTTCATGATTTTTCCGCAAATCTCTGACAAGGCCTAGGGCCATATCTTTGGATGTGTGAAAAACTCACAAGCTTGACTATTCACATTTCCATGTTGTTGAAACTCCCAGCAGCATGTGACACACATCTCCATAGTTCCAGTGCTGGGAAAGTGTGGTGTCCGAGATGATTCTAGCATTTATTAGTTTAGGCGGTATTAACTGTTTCTCTCATAAAAAGAAGTTGCTGTATTAACTAATTTCAGTCTATTGTATTAAATGTATGCCCCAAAGTGGAAGAAATGTTGGATTTAAGTAAACATAACTACTTAAGTTAAGAAATACAAAGTACCTTTAAATTTTTTTAATTTTTTATTTTTTTATTTTTCATAGGGGTAGGTAAGTGTAATGGAACTTTTTTAATTATTATTTTTACATATACATTTGTCTTATTACACATAAATATAATAAACTACATACAGCAAGGAGAACCACAAAACAATCAGGAATTATAAAAATGTTACATTCATAATGATTTGGATATTTGAATTCGGCAACCTTGAAGAAAATATCTTTACTATCTTGGTGAGTCTAAATTTCTGAATGTAAATCAGTATCTATCCTATCTCATCTCTATCAAATTAAAACATCTATTTAGACCAAAAACCATCTTAACCCCTAAACACCTAAGCTTAATTGTAAAACTAATCTATCTGGTCTTCAACCCCATCAGAGACTAGAGGAGGAATAAAATTAATTGTCTGAATAAACCGGAAGTGCAGGTTAGCAGCTTCCAAAATGAGAAGACGACAGAGACAGTTTGTTACCTGAACAGTCAGTCACCCAGAACTCTCTATAATGTTGGAGCATCATCTTCAGCTTTCCGGCTCAATATATCTGACAGATGTATTTGTGAGGCAGGAACTATTGAGGACTTCTTTACACTGTCTTGGCAGAGTTTGGCCGCCAACTCTGCCTGCATCCAAGCATGCCAATTTTTAGGCAGAATTCTGTCTGTGGCAAAAACAAGGATATTTTGCTCAGTGGCTTGTCTGCCACATTTGAAGCCATCTCCATAAGGAGGTTCTTTGATGCTCATCATCTTCTTTGAGGCAGTATGGGTGTTTCTAGGAGCTAACCTGTCTTGTTGTCAAAGAATCTTAAAAATAATAAAAATGTCTTTAAATGCCATATTCTGTAGGTCTCTGAGGTTTTTGAAGGCTTTATCTAACTTTTTTACCTTACCTATTTATAGAATCATATCTATCTATAAAACGTAGGATGTATATATATATATTTGTGATAAAAATAGACTAGTAATTGACATGACCATGATTTGATCAACTAATAATTAACTTGTATTACTTAATTATCTTAAACAGCCTGCAATAGCACTTTCAAAGTATTGGAAGTAAACCTTGTATTATGATGGAGTTGTATGTATGGGTACAATACCACTTTTGGCTTCTTTAAGAAACTACCTTCTTATATAAACATGTTTGTTTTAATCCCAAGTGTGGGATTTTAGTTTGGCCTTTAGTTTGTTCACAGCTGATAATTGCCTTGTGCTGGGCATGGCCTTGGCCAGATAGTAATGCCTGTGCCATGTGATACAGAGCGGGACATGGTCTTTGCCAGATGCAGTTAGTTTAATTCTGAGGACTCTGGGGGTGGTATAAATATGAAAGCTGGGTATAAATATGAGAGCTGAGAGAGAGAGAGAGAGAGAGAGAGAGAGAGAGAGAGAGAGGAGTGGTAACTTGGAGAGGATGGAGAGCATCAGCTGGGAGGAGGCAGAAGACAGAGAGAGGGCTGCAAGAGGAATGAATGATTGGACAATCACTCCCAGAGACAGACACCCTAGGCTTCAATAGACCCTAAACATCGAGAAGTAAAGTAGTCTATGCCCCTTCTCCCCACTAACCTTCTTTCTATCTTTTTATTTAATTAAAAAAAATTTTTAAAGGAAAAAAGAAACAAAACAAAACAAAACAAAACCAAAGGTGTGTCCGAATCATTTTTCCAGGGTTAAAACCTCCTTTATTTTTTTCTATTCTGCCTCCTATCTCAGGTATCATACAGAACACAACCAGACACACAAAGTGTACTAAATAACAAAACAACAAAAATAATAATAGTTCACATTCCATTCCTTAATGAGAACTATATGGTGAATGGCTCAGATTCATTCATAGAACAACTATGAATTAGTTTAGGTTTTTGTTTGTTTGTTTTACTATTGTTTTTGTCAATCTGATTTCACATCTATGTAAAAGCCTTGACTTCTCCCCTGCTCCTGGGCTTCCTCCTTCCTCCTTTGCTTTCTGTAGTTTAAGTCTTTTGCCTTGCTCCAGTTACGCAGGGATCTTTCCAACACTGGAAATGCACTTGCCTTGAGAGTGCAGACTGCCTGTCTGGAAAAAGCAGATCCTCACCCCCGGGAATAGAACTGCTTAGAAAATTACAAAACTTTATTCCATTATAAAAATGTGTCTGCACTCTGGCTACGCTATGGACTGTATCAGGAAACCACTGCTTGGCTGTCTGTCAAAACACAAGCTTTCCTAAAATGGCATATCTAAGATTCCACAAATAAAAGCAGATCTTAGAGAGACACAGAGCTGGTCATAAAATGTTGGTCCCTGATGAACTTCTCTTCATGGAATTGACCTCAGATGGGTGAAGGATAAGATAAGAACCATTGTAAATAGTAAAAAAAAAAAAATGTTGCCCAAAGCTAGTTTTTTTTTTTTTCATTTATTTAAACATAATATTCTCCCTGAAAAAATCTGAGAGAGAATTTTTTTTCTGTACTTAGAACATTCAATGATCACACTTCTTAGAAATGTAATAATGTAGGTAAATGATCATGGAAATTAGCAAAATATTTAAATACCTTTTGTCCTCTTTCTAGATATTGTCACTTGGAAATAAATTTTTCAAAGATATTACTCAGGCTTCAATGCATATTTTTAACATATTGAATTAATTCTGACTTCCATTTGTACTCTTCTCATACTTTCTTCCCTGTATAAAATGTTATTAGTTGAAATGTAAAACAACATCTATTTTCAGGAAAAGAAAAATAAAGGAAATCCACTTATTCTATAACTTGTACAGTAGAGGTGTACAATGTGGATATAAATATTGTTTCATGATTTTATCTACCAAACACTACTTACTAATCTTTGACTATACAAGCCAACTTGAACACACCTTCCTCCCTACTTCATGCCTTTATTGCTTTTACTATACATAACACACTGAGTCCATTTGAACATCCCATGTGAACATGGGTGTGGGACCATTACTGGAGGAATGGCATTCTAACAGTGGCCATATCCCCCAAGAAAGTGACTCTCCCTCCCTGAGCATCAATTAGCAAATCAGAAGCCCTTCTCTTGTCAATACTGAAATTTTAAGTAGCCCCATCTTCTTCAGAACTTGTGTAGATAACCTCAACCTCTAAAAATACTTTCCTTATAATCACTCTTTAAATTAGGTTAAGTGATAGTTTACAAAGTCATATTCACCCTGCAGCAATTCTGAAAGACACATGCAGCATTTTCTACTAAAAATATGATGAAATACTTCTATGTGCTACTCACACAAATTTGACTACGGAGTAAAATAGGCTGGTCTGCTCCCAGTACTATGTTCCTTCCGCTGGTCAGCTCCCAGTACTATGTTCCTTCCGCTGATCTGCTTCCAGTACTATGCTCCTTCCACTCTAAAATAACCCTGACATTGTTTAATCCCAGATTTCAGTAAGACTTGAAGGGTACCTGTTATGTGTTGAATAATAGCATCCTATTCTATAGTTTGGCAACATAGATTACATTAGAATTGAAATTGTAATCTCTTTTTTTAAATGCCCAAAAATCTGGATTTATGTGGAAGGGAAATAGGAGATTTGAAAACAAAAAAGGTAGACTTTAGATGTAGAAACAGTTGGGAGGAAAGAAAGGGAAGAAGGACATGATGTAATTGCATGAACAAGTCAAAAAAAAAAAAAGAGATTTAAACAAATTCCCACAAGCTTGGGCCTGGAGCTCCAATACCACACTCCTAGATAAGGAAGTAAGTCATTGGTGGCAAAGTCACTACTTTGGGAATATGGCCACTGATCGATTGTCAATGCATCAATGGATATTTCATCCCTCATTTCATAAGAACATCATTAGTTGGAGTTAGGATAATATATTAAAAACTACAAAGAAAGGACATGAAGTGGGGAGGAAAATATAGAAGGGAGGGCAGACAGAGAGTCGACACCTTACCTAGATGTGGTAAACACTAAAATATTGTTTAAAATAAAATAAATTTCATCTCAGCAAGTAGAAGTTGATCTATTTCTTATTTTAGGGCTTTATAAAAGTAATGTTGTTAGATATCTAAATTAAAGTACACAGCAAAAAGATCCGAATTTAATTTCTATCTGTACAGATCCTTTTCATTAAAACAATTGTTCAGAGAAAGGGAACATTGGTAATTTTCTCACCTCTGCTTTGTTACTTAGCTCGGCTTGTCCAAGTGGTCATAGAATAATCTTTACATTCAAATCTTGGTAGTTCCTTTGCATATAATGCCAATAGGGTGAAAAGGGATGATTTCAGTCACTCTACAGTTTTCTTGTCTCCTGAAAAATGCATTTTTCCTTCATGTATGAAATCTACCAGTGGTACCAATGGTATCAATTCACTATTGTTAGATTTTATACATGGACAAGCTGTGAATTACTGTTTAATAAAGTATAGATAATAAATATGTTTATGCCATAATACAATTTTAAATGTCATGTGAGATGATCTGTAAAAAAGGGTTAAATCCATTCTTTGAACATAAAAATAAACCATATGAAAGGTAATTATATATTAATTATTATATCGTAGGTCTTTAAAGATATATCTTGGGTTCCAAATCTTTGGCTCGAGACCATCTGCACCATCCTATGTATAAGGGTAAGTATCAGGAAGTAGTAGACCCAAGTAGACACAAGACCCTCGTCTATAAAATTAGTGTACTTCATAAAGACATTGTGATTATTAAATGAGTTATTATATATGAGTCACTTAATACCCTGATTCATAGAAAAGGTATCAAATGGTTATCAATTCTTGGTATTAGAACTTGGTTAAGAAAGTAACAATGGCTGGAGATGAGGCAATGCAGTGGTTTGAAGAAAAAGACCCACATAGGCATGATTAAGTTTGGCTTATTGGAGTAGATGTATTTCATTTCCTTCACGCTGCCTGCCAATTAGGATGTAGAACTCTCAGCTCCTTCTCCAGCACCGAGTCTGTCTGCCACACCATGCTTCTTCCCAAGATGATAATGGATTAAAACTCTAAAACTATAAGCCATCCCCAACTAAATGTTTTTCTTTACAAGAGTTTTCATGTTTAGTTATAAAGCCTAAGTAAGATAGACAGTAAAGGATTTTTGTTTGTTAATGTAGTTGTTTTTTTCCTATAGATGCCTGTGCTAATTGAAAGAGTCGTAGGATTCCTTTTCCAGGAAAGGGAGACCACAAAGTAAAATTTTAATTATTTTTCCAAAAACATTCTCGTGTAGTTTAAGCATAAAAAGAATTGGATGCATAGCTGTAAACTGTAGGTTATTAATATCAAAGTATAATGCTATTTAAAGTAAATTACTATATTATTAACATAAAATACAATTGCATGACTCATTTGCATTATATTTTGATCTGTTCCTTGTTAAGACATCTATTTTATTTTACAAGAAAGGACAACATAATCCAGCAAGATTTAAAAAGTGACAATTTGATTACTCAAAATATCTAGCATCTGTCAAAGTAATTTAACATGAATGTTGGGATTCTTCATGCACTAAGTTATTTATAATGATGCATAGACTCTATGTGTGTTTCTTAATGTTTAAGAGGCAGAATTTTCTATCATCATTATAATTAAGATTATTCTAGGTCTGGGCATGATGGCACATACCTTTAATCCCAGGACTCAGGAGGCAGAGGCAAGTGGATCGCTGTGAGTTCAAGGCCAGCCTGGTGTATGCAGTGAGTCTATGACAGCCAACACTACACAGGGAAACCCTTTCTCAGAAAAAAAGAATATTTTATAGCCCTACTTTCAAAGAGAGAAAAATTAAATTTAGCTTATATTTTATTGTCATTAGAATGAGTAATAGCAATTTACCTCACTATTTTAAATCACACTATATAATTTGGTTACAGTTCAAAACATAAATAAAAACTATGCCTTGCAAATGTGTGATGTATTGTGAGACCAGAAAAGATGGAGAATTTCAGATAAATGTAAAGTCCTGGAAGTTCCTTATATACTTCACATAGCAAGCGTATAGTGTGTGTGTGTGTGTGTAGGTTGTTGTGTTCTTTTGTTTTTAATTAAGAAACCAGAAGTTCCTTTAGAAAAAAATCTTCATAACAGCCAAGACTGAGAATTGTCATCAAACTTGAAGTTGAGACAGAGTGTGGGTACATTGTAATCTACATCTTTGTCACACCAGGGCTTGGATTTAATTAGCTTATTAAAGACAAATTGGACATTTAACTTGGTTCTAAACTCAATACAAGTAATGTGTGTTTTCTAATGTGTTCTGTTGATTTATTCTGTTTCTCTCTTCCTACCTTCAAAAGCCTTTTGCTAACAGTGAGGCTTGCCAACTTGTCACGGACAGGACTTTCTTCGCCTGATATATTCTTCTCAAACAATTTCTTACCTTCAATATTCAATATTCAATAAAAGTAAATCCCCCAAAATACTAGCAGTGATTATTGATTATTATCCTCTTAATCTTTTCAAAAAGAAGAAATTGTGAAGGTACAATATTGTGTAGTGATAGTACATTAAAATATTTGACGCTTTTTGTTGTAAAAGAGTTGCAAGATTTGCAGCATCTAGAACATGTTATAAAAGAGATTCTCAGTGGATATTACATATGAATACCATCATTGTATAAGATACTGAATAGATAATGAATATAAAAACTTCCATAGTTTAATTTTATGTGTGTATATCTGTGTCTGTGTTCAGTCTGTGTGGTGCATGTGTGCATTACACAAGAACACATGTTTGCATAGATTCTCCTGCAATGCATACAGAAGTAAACGTGGGAACAGAGAAGATGCTGAAGTTTCACTTTCTATCATATTTTCTAGAGACAAGTCTTTTATAGAACGAAGCTGAAAGCCATAATCCAAGATTCCTCTTTCTAGACCTCTAGGAATCAATGTTGACATTAAAGGAGTACAGAGCCATGCCCTGTATATTTTTATTCTATTTTATTTTGTTGTAAATATTTTACATATAATGTGTTATATTTAATTTCCCTTCCCGACAACTCCTCCCAGATCCTCACAACTTTCCCTCCCACAAAAATCTACACCTTTATTTCTCTCTGTCACTAGAAAAAAGACATCTAAATGTAACTATAAAATAAAAATAAAATAAGACCAATACAATAACAACATCATCAAAACAAAACACAGCACAGAGTAGAACAAAAGACACAAACAAACAAGCAGAAGGGGGAAAAGCCAAAGATACACTATTACATGAGTGTGTCTTGAGGGCAAGTCACCATGATAGATGATTAAGAATGTTTAGTATTTCTTCATGCGATTCTCGGCCATTGTGTTTTCTCTTTTGTGAATTCTGTTTAGATCTAGAACCCATTGCTAATGTATTCCTTTTTTTCCCCCTTGATGTACATTTTGTGAATTCTTCATACATTTTAGCTCTCTTTCATATATGTAGTAGGCAAATGTCTTCTTTTTATTCTATGGCCCGCTGCTTTGTTGATGGTGTCCTTTGCCATATGGAAGCTTTTCAGTTTCATGCTATCCCATTTATTAAGTGTTATCCTTTGTGCTTATGTTATCTGTGTTGTGTTCAGAAAGCCTTTTCCTGTGCTAATGAGTTCACAGTAGTCCCCACGTTCTGTTCTATCAAATTCAGTATACCAGTAGGCCAGATTCCTTGGCCTTCTGTTGAAATCTTTGACACATGTGAAGATGAGTATATATATCACCTTGGTGTCCTCCTGTATTCTTTTTGCTTTTGCTAAGGCTTGAAGTAAAATATTGAATAGGTATGGAGAGAGTGCCAAACTTGTCTTGTTCCTGATTTTGCTGAGATGTTTTGATTTTCTTCTATTTAGGGCGATGTTGGCTATTGACTTGCTGTTAATCACCTTTATTACATTGGGGTTTGTGCCTTGTATTCCTAGTCTTTTCCTAGTCTTTTCAGGATATTTTCCATGAAGCAGTGTTATATTTTTTCCAAAGGTCTTTCTTACATCTAATAAAATATCATGTTTTTTTTTTTTTTTTTTTGTCTTTTTATTTGTTTATACAATGGATTACATTTAAAGCCTTACATATGTTTAACCACCTCTGCACCTCTGGGATGAAGTTTACTTATCATGGTGAATGACTATTGTCACGTGTTCTTAGATGCAGTTAGCAAGTATTTTATTTTGAATTTTTGCATCTTTCTTCATAAGGAGAAATGATATGCAATTCTCTTTTTTTCTTGGGTCCTTATGTGGTTTAGGATTCAAGGTAACTGTGTCATCATAACAAGAGCTAAGCAATGCTCCTTCTGTTCATATATTTGTGCATTAATTTAACAAATTCTGTCATTAATTCTTTTCTGAAAGTAGGGATATTTTGTGCTAAATTTGTCTGGACCTGTGCATTGTGTGTGTGTGTGTTTGGTAGATTTTGATAGCTTTTATTCTACCAAGGACTATAGGTCTGTTTAAATTGCACTCTGATCTTAATTTAACAGTGGCAAATGATGTGTATTGAGCATATTACCTGTTTCTTTTAGATTTTCCAATTTGGTGACCTACAGGGTTTTTTTAATAACAGTACGCCTTTATAAATTATAAGGCTTATGATTTTGTATATTTCTTCAGTATCTGTTGCTATGTCCTCTTTTTCATTTGTCATGATGTTAACTTTGGTCTTCTTTCTCTGCCATTTAGGTAATTTGCCTAAGAGTTTGTCAATTTTTATCATTTTTTCTCAAAGAAACAGCTTTTGGTTTCATTGAATTTTTTGTTTTATTTTATTTATTTCAGCCTTCAGTTTGATTATTTCTTGCCTTCTACATCTTTGGTGTATTATTTCTTCTTTTTATTCTAGAGCTTTTAGGTACTATCCAAAAACTTACTAATATCTCTCTCTCTCTCTCTCTCTCTCTCTCTCTCTCTCTCTCTCTCTTTGTCTCTCTGTCTCTCTCTCTCTCTCTGTGTGTGTATGTGTGCATGTGTGTGTCTGTCTGTGTGTGTGTGTGTGTGTGTGTGTAGTAATGTAGGCATTTTAGTCTATGAACTTGTCTCTCAGAACAACCCTCATTGAGTATGCTGTGCTTTCATTTTCACTCAATTCTAAAAATCTTTAACTTCTTTTTAAATTTGCTTTGACCAGGTAGCAGTTTGCTACTGATCTTGGATGAGGGGGTTAAGAGTGAGGGTTTGGGCTTAGAGGATGAGAAGGAAGTAAAATTCACCTGCCTTTTTCCTAGGTTGGCATGGACAGTGGATTTCAGGTCTTGAGGGACTCCATTATTGAAGGCTGAAGTAAAGTGATGGGCCAAGAAAGGCAAACTGAGGGTGAATATCTTCAGAGTTCACTGACACTGGGGCCAGGGAATGCTATGTTCTTTACATGGTGTCTAGAAATTCAAATTCAAGTTGTCATGGTTTTCCATGGAGTGAACTGCCTAACTCTGCACACCCTTATTTAAAAGCAAAGCTATAGTTTGACTTTTTCAGTCAATTATTTATTCATCTTCACTGTACCCGTTTGCACCACTATGATTTTACATTATGGTGAGGTAGAACATGTTGTCTTATGATAATACGTAGCACATCCCAATTAGAAGAGAATAAATAGTTCTGCTTGAAAAGGGAAATGATATCACACCAGGTAGAGCCATCTGGGTATGAAGGGATTTTCATTTTGGCCTAAGGATTATTATTTGTGAGCTAGGCAAGCAGAAGCTAAAAGAATTGACTGAAAATGACATTTTATAGAGAAATGTTATGTAATATTTTACTCCTTCTACATTTTCTACCTTTTTATTGTACATTTCTAACACATATTATTACCTGAACACACTTTTTTTAAGGCATATTGATACTTACTGAAGGAACCAACTTGCCATGAGCCAAGCTAAACAGTTATGAGGAAAGGATAAACCACATATGTGGCCATTAAGTTGTTAATAAATAATATGCAGAAACATATGCAACAAATGATTTTTAGAATTATTTATTTTTATTTTATGTGCATGAGTGTTTTCTTGCATGTATGGATGTATACATGCCTGCAGAGCTCAGGAGCCAGAAGAAGGCCTCTGATCCACTGTAACTGGAGTTACGATTGGTGGTCAAATACCATATGTGTACTGGGAGCTAAATCCATATGCTCTACAAAGGCAGCAAGCACTCTTAACCACTGAACCTTATCTCCAACTCCAAAAATAGATGTTTTTAAACAAGTAAAGCATTCAAGAGTATCCTGAGTAAAAACTTTTTTTGAAATTATGTTTCTGAGTTTATTGATTCTAAAATGGGTCTCAAGTAATATGATCTTACTAAAATGAATATTTATACAATTAATAGTTACTTTTTTCAAACTTACAAGATACAACAAATCAATATAAGGATTTATAATAAATATTCAATAAGTTAGTAGATAACAGGCCATCAATTATTATGGCCATAATTATCTTTTAATTACTTTGTCTCAGTTACAAAAGTAGCATACATAAAATAATATGTATATAGAATTCCAAACAAATCCTTTTTTTGTATCCATATTGGTGTACATTATATGTAATAATATTATATGTCTAATTGTATATTTATTTAACTTCTTGTTCATCTTAAGTAGTTTTCTTAATTAAAAAAATTTATTACAAATATATTTATATTATTAAGCATATATACAATAAACTACCTATAGTAAGAATAACCATTGGCTAGATCTGGGAAGGGGTTTAAAGTTTACCTCCTGTATTGTCCTTGGCTGGTGCCTTAGTTTGAGCGGGACCCCTGGGCCCAAATCTGCCTATCATATACCCTATGAGAATATATAGGGGGAGGTAATCCCCCTCAGGAACAGTCATAGGGGAGGGGAATAATGGGAAAATGGGGGGGGGGGGGGGAGGAATGGGAGGATACAAGGGATGGGATAAACATTGAGATGTAACAAGAATAAATTAAAAAAAAAAAAAAAAAAAGAATAACCATGACACAATCAGGTTTATTTAAATGTTACATTCTTACTATTTTGGCCATTTGTTTTTGACAGCCTTGAAGAAAACGTCTTTTGTCAAGTGTTTCTCAGCCATTTGATATTCAAATTCAAGTGACACCACATGCTAGAGAGGATGTGGAGAGAGAGGAACACTCCTTCATTGCTGGTGGGAATGCAAACTAGTACAGCCACTTTGGAAATCTATCTAGCTCTATATCAGAAAACTGGGAACAGGGCTTCCTCAAGACCTAGCTATTCCACTCCTTGGAATATACCTAGAAAATGCTCCAGCACACAACAAGAAAATTTGCTCAACCATGTTCATAGCAGCCTTATTCATAATAGCCAGAACCTGGAAACACCCTAATTGCCCCTCAAGGAAGAATGGATAAAGAAACTGTGGTACATTTACACTACAGAATACTACTCAGCTATTAAAAACAAGGAATCCTGAAATTTGTGGACAAATGGATTGAACTAGAAATGATCATAATAAGTGAGTTCACTCAGAAGCAGAAAGAGTCAAATGGTATATACTCACTTATATCTGGACACTAGCCCAAGGGATATGTCCCATGAAAGTCTTCACTCACCAGGAAAGTGGGTTAGAGGGGAGGACATCCTATTGGGACTCTAAGTGAGAGAAGCATGGGAGAATGGGGAAATAGAAGGATCCAGATGGTCCTAAAAACCTACAAGAAGAACATTATGATGGGAAGATCTGTGCCTAGGGGTCCTGCCCAAACTATGGCACCAGGCAACGATAATATGTGCAGTAAACTTTGAACCCTTACCCAGATCTAGCCAATAGACAGGACATTCTCCATAGATTAGTGAAGAGTGGTGTCTGACTTTCACACGAACTCTGGTGCCCCATATTTGACCATATCTCATGGCACTCAGAGGAAGGATAGCAGCTACCAAGAAGAGACTTGATACCCTATGAGCATATACAGGGGGAAGAGGTCCCCTTTAGTCACAGTGATAGAGAGGGGAGTAAGGGGAAAATGGGAGGGAGGGAGGTAGGAATGGGAGGATACAAGGGATGGGCTTAGAATTGAGATGTAATTTGAATAAATTAATAAAATATATTTGATAAAAGAAAACATCTTTCCTATAATGATGTATCTAAAATTCTGAATGTAAATCAATCTCCATCACATCTTGTCATAATCAATTTAAACATCTATCTACACCTAAAAACATTTTATCCCCTAAACAACTAAGCTTCATTGTAAAACTAAGCTATATCTGGTCTTGAGTGTGACATCCTGGTAATGGTAATCTATAACCTGTAAGCAATTAACCTTTTTAAATGGATATGTCATAATACAGAAAATTGCAAGGTATGGTTAACAGTTTGATAAAAAAATATTTGCTGCTTAATAACTGAGGATGTAAGGAAAAACTTGTTAACACAGAAAGTGAGAAGATGCATGTGTATGCAATGTGTGTGTGTGTGTGTGTGTGTGAGAGAGAGAGAGAGAGAGAGAGAGAGAGAGAGAGAGAGAGAGAGAGAGAGAGAGAGAGAGAGAGGAGATGAGAGGGGAGGAGAGAGAGAGAGAGAGAGAGAGAGAGAGAGAGAGAGAGAGAGAGAGAGCTGTATTACCCTTCTAATGTCATGCATGAGCTAAGCTTTTGGTGATTATCAAAAGAGAATAGAGGAAACAACACATCAATTGATTGTCCAGTGCCAAATGATCATCATTGAAAGCACACAAATAACATTATATAGATTGAGAATGTTATGTTTATGAATACATATCTATATGCATATACATATGTGCATGCAATAACTATGATTGAAAAAAGTGACTGTAAATCTGAAGGAGGTTTGAGAAGGATATATGCGAGTAAGGAGGGAAAGGGAGAAAGTTATAATTATATTACAATCTCAAAGCAAAGAATGGTATTAAGAAGATATGCATATTCATCTCCTTATAGATAATACACATCAAATACAGGTTATAAACCATTATTATTACCAATTTATACATATATTTAAGTATCATTTTAAAGTAACAAATTATGTAGCAAAAAAATGCAAGCTTTTTAGTTTTTGAAAGTGTGTCTTTATTTTAGATTTCTTAGCTAATAAACCATGAAAATATTATGATGAGATGCACAGAAACCTGACAAAGCAGTAGCATAAATTAGTACATAGAGAACAGTTGAGTTGGCAGAACAAAGGAGTAACTCAAAGACAGAGATGAATTGTTCTGGCCAAGTCAATGTTCAAAAGTAAAGAAGGAGGCAGTGATGCCTCTTATAATTCTGTATATTCCCAGTTTATCATGACTTCCCTCATAACACAACACACAAAACCAGAAAACAGTATTTTGAAACAATTTTAATTTATGTTTAAGAGTCTTCTTGTATAATGCTATGAAGAAAATTCACACAATAACCCTGAAATGGGTTAATATCGCACCAGGCAAGGACAATATAGGCAGTAAACTTCGAACTCCTACCCATATCTAGCGGATGGACAGGACATTCTCCACCGTTGAGTGGAGAGTGGGGTCTGACTTTCATGCGAACTCTGGTGCCCCATTTTTTACCACTTCCTCTTGATGTGGAGACCTGGTGGCACTCAGAGGAAGGATAGCAGGCTACCAAGAAGAGACTTGAAACCCTATGAGCATATACAGAGGGAGGAGGTCCCCCTCAGTCACAGACATAGGGGAGGGAGTAGGGAGAAAGCTGGAGAAAGGGAAGAATGGGAGGATACAAGGGATGGGCTAACAATTGAGATGTAATATGAATAAATTAATAAAATATTTAAAAACAAAAAGAAAATATTAACCCATTTCTCAACCTATGGTTTTGAGGAATGATGTTTTTATATCTGAAATGAATAAGAGATATGAATAATATTTAATAAGTGACATTGTGGGAAGTTACTTTTTGGAGGGTCACCACATGTGTATTCAATTATATGCAAATAAAAATGTGATCAAATTTTCAATCACTGATCTTTGTTTGCTGATGTCAATTATACTAAATAAATTTCCTGATTTTTTTCGTGTTTCTTGCTGTAGGTAGTTTATTGTATATATGTATAATAATATACATGTATATGTAAAAATAAAAAATTTTTGCAAAGAAGAAATAGAAACCACCTGTTTATTATTTCATAGATTTTGCAATTTGAGAAACTTTTTATTGAGAGACTGTAGACTACTGAAATATTAATTACCTCTCTAATCATCCAATGTTTCTAATAAACACATTTCACAGATAGTAAAGCCATAGCACTGAGATGGTAAATACTTTTCACATGAAGTCTCTATTACTGACAGCAGGTATAAAAACCCTCTGTGTTTACACTCACTGAGATATTCATGGTAGAACGACAATCACAAAACTAAAAGTATTACTTTATTTGCCTTCATTTTTTATTGAAATGACTTATAGTCTTTATTATGATAATCCCAGAAAAATTAAGTCAAGGAATAATGTCAATCACATATTTAATGAAAATAGCTGCATTACATATTTATTTTACATTTAATCAATTCACTTACTATTTGTAAACTGACTCCAATTTATTTGATACCACTATGTAGAAAATAATAATTGTTTCCTCCAATACTCTGCAAATTAATATATTAAAATCCACTGTTATTGGATATTTTCCAAACCTAAAAACAAGAGAAACAGATTTCATAGATTTCCACACTTTGGAAAAACACTATTTTCAACACATTAAGTTTATTATTTGTGTTACTGACTTAGCTTTGTGAATTATAATCATGAATATTGTGAACTAATTTGGTCAAATTTTTTTTAGTGATACTAGGTCTGACATACTGCATGCACTAATCCCACCACAGGGAAAGAAAGGTCACGCCAGCTTTAGTTATGCAGTGAATTCCAAGCCATTCTACGTTATATTTGGTACTGTCTGGGAGAAGAAAGGAAAATATGTTGTCTGGGAAACACAAAGTAGCTAAGGAATATTATGTATAAGTCCTGGAAGATTGAACTTCTAATAAAAGCATGAAGAGAAAATGGTACTGCTGTTTTAAACATTGTAGGATCAAATACCCTGAAATTTAGCTGACATATGCATTTACATAGATCACCAGATATTGTACCTATAACATACATCTTAATGATAACATTCAGTTACTTTAGCCAGATGAAAATGCAAGCGAGCGCAATGACTCAGGTACTGTATTTTATCACTTGTGTATGTGTACTATCTGTCTCTTTATTTTTATTAATTTGTGAGAATGATATATGATGAACTTTGCTCATATTTATCCCCTCCCCAAACCATCCAAGATCCAACCAACAGTCCCTATATGCCCCATTTTTGTTCTTGTTTAAATTTAAAACTTATTGAGGCCAGCTTATGCTGCCTAATGGGATCAACCTTTAGAGCAAGGTCTACCTACTAGAGGCTGTAACCTGAAAGAACAAAGGCTCCCCTCCTCACCAAAGCTGTTAGTTGCTCATTGCTCTTCATCTGGATAAAAGACTTTTTGGTCACTGTGCCTCCCCATACTATAGTTTTGTCTCCTATATGAGCAATTTCCCTATCGTGTTCAGAAAACCCTATCCCATGCCATCATCTAACTAACTCCTCTGGATCTTATAATCTTTCTGCTCCTTTTTCTACATTTACTCCTTAGCTGTATTAGAAAGGAGTGTGATAGAAATGTCCCACTTAGAGATGTGCATCCCACAGCAAGGCCGCTGTAGAAACTGCACTACAAAGTTGTGATAGTCTGCACAAAACTTGGGCAAGCTCACACCTGACAATATTCTAGCATGGAGAGGGAAAGTAGGCATGAAGACCCACCCCCTAGCTAATGAGCTATTGGTAATTAATAGATGAAATGGTAGAGTTGGATTTCCAGGAGTCTGTAGCTGCTGGTGAGTAAACGATGCTCTGGGTGAAGAGCAGACATCCAAGAATGCATGGGCAGCATAAACGGAATGTGATGGGTGGTGGATCTGAGAGATTACAAAGAGAAAATAAGACCAAAACAAATGGGAATTTATATGGTACATCATCAATTGAAACTAACATAAACCATACATGCTTTTTTTTCCATTTTAAATTTATTGGGGGGGGACATCCAAAATATTGCAAATAGCTGTACTAGGAATACTTTTTATCTTCAGCCGTCATCACGGTTATCAGTAATCTATAACCGACTTTGTATCTGCTCCCACAATTCCTCAGATTTCACTATTAACATAGGCATGTGTGTCTATGTGTAAATCTATGTACACAGACTTTATTCAAACCTCTGTAATTACAATCACTATCACAATTCATATCTCTGCCATAGCCAGTATCATAAATTATGTTTTATTATCCTATTTTAGTGATGCAAATTTTTGTTCTTATTACTTTGTAACTACAAGTCATCATTAACATATAAACTTAAATTATTTTAAAATGTTTTCAAAATATAATTTAATAATATATGTCCTTTAGAAGCTTTTTTACAGATTTATTTTTTAAAGTGTATAGGTATTTTGTCAGCATGTATGCATGTGTAAAAGGAATAAGCTTTTCTTGAGGATCCCAAAAGGTTTTATAATCACCACGTGCATGCTGGCAAATGAACCCAGATTTTCTGCAAATACAACATTACTCTTAGCTGCTAAGCTATTTCTCTTGTCACAAAGGCTAACAACTTTTTATTACAAATGATTTATTTGAAGTCTTTCAAAGTTATATGTCTGAACTCATTCCATTTTATAGCTGAGTATTATTCCATAATGCAAGCTGTCTTAATTCTTCCATTTAAAGGTGTGTGTGTGTGTGTGTGTGTGTGTGTGTGTGTGTGTGTGTGTGTGTGTGTGTGTTTGTGTTTCAGCTTAGAGGAATTACAGATAATATTATCATTAACATCTGAGTTTACATTTCATTATAAACATACATTGCATTTTTCTGGGATGAGTAAGTGACTGAGTGTATTATTGCAAGAATTTTTATCAAATAGTTTTGCTCACCCTCAGTATATATTATCATATGAATTGATTAAAGAAGAAACAATAAAATGTAGAACATATCCATATTTTTTATTTTCAGGAAAATGAATATAATTGAAAATGACAATGCTAACTGAAATAAGTAAAACTATGGAAAAACAAATAACTCATTTATTTCCTGTATGAGAAACTACACCTAAATTTTTTTTTGTGTGTGTGTATGTGTGTGTATGTGCCTACAGGTAAGGAATAGAAAAGGTATTATTATTGCATAAGAAAAAACTTAAAGACAGAGCTAGAGGAAGGAAAGTAGGGTGCAGTACATCAAACTTGAGTGTAGGAAGGCATATCAAATAGGGAAGAAAGTGAGGTAGGTTTTAACTCTATTGGAAGTGCAAATCCATTAAATAAGTGTGTATTTGTCAGATATTTAAATGTCAGTAACTTTTTGTTTATATTTGAACTCAATGTATTATTGTTTTGTTCACAATATTCCCAAATATTGTCATTATTTTTCAGATGCTACTTAGGATGTTGTTGTTTTCTTACTATTACTATTGATAGGATTTTATGACCTATTGAAATATAACTAGGTTCATATTCACTTTTGGCTCCTAATAAATTTGAAGTTTTCTATTCTTTTACTTCATATAACTCAACCTATTTTTCTCAGTTAACTCTTAATATATATGTGAGTGTGTGTGTGTGTTTGTGTGTGTGTGTGTGTGTGTGTTTCAGCATTTGATACAATCATGATAGTAATCTGTGCAGACATCACTAAGGTTTCACCTAAATTAAGTGGGTATGAATAAACATGGAAGATGGTAAATGTTCTCATAGTTCCAGAATTAAGCCTGCAATAATGAGACCTATGTTCCCAGTTCTTTTACTTATGAGCCTGGCAGATTGCAATGAGTTTAAGCTAGGCTTCATAGTGAGTTTCAGGCTAGTGTGGGCTAAAAACTGTGACTCTGTGAGTAAATAAATAAATAACTGCAAAAAGACAAATATAAAATAAAATGTAAACTATGCACCACTGATGAATGAGATGTAGAGATATCTAACATATTTTCATTAAGATGTAAATGAGAAGGAATCTGGGAGTATGAAGCATACAACTACAGAAAAGAAATATGCTGGTGCAGTGAGTGTCCTGCTCATCCAAGATCTTTAAATGAGCAGCACAGAGGGAATGCCAACAAACAAAGTCCAAGTTTGTCCTAGAGTAACAGTGCCCATCTCTGGGGATGATCCAGTCAGATCTGGGAGTGAACGGAGCAGCAAAGGAGGGCAAAGCAGGACTGAAGGGATTGATATTGCACAGAGATTGTAAGGCTTAAAAGAAAAAAGAAAGCAAAGAAATCACCCATCATAGTGGCCCTTAAAGGTTTTTCTAAAATTTATTGATGAACTGTGGCTGTCACAACCCTAGGAGTTTTCAAGTTCATTAGGAAAATGACAAAACATACAAATATATTAACACATAAACATTATTTTAAATATTCATGGAAAACAAAGGTTTGTTTTTATTCTGGTATTGAAACTTCGCATGAGATGTATCCACAGAAAACTTTAGGTACACAATAAACAATGCAGCCTGTCTAACGATAAGCCCAGTGTTCTACAATAGATCTCCAGAGCACATTCGGGTTATAAAAGAAATGTTCAGCCCACACCAACAAAAATTCCTCATTTCTTCCTTCAGTTCTTGGAAAGCATTTTCATCTGCTCCTGTGAGTTTGACCACATCAGAGAACTCATGCTGATGGAATCAGGTGACATCAGCCATTTGATACTGCCAACGTTTAATTTTACACACTGCCTTCCAGATTCACTCATGCTATTGCATTTTCTTTTTAAAATGTTCACTGCTTTCTTGTCTAATATTCTTATTTTTATTAGTTCCTTATTGTTATTAGGTTTCACGAAATTAAAAAGTAATAAATCCTCTGCTAGTTTGAGTGAACTCATAGTTTAGTAACTTAACTCATTTTGCAGACATCTGCCACATTTCTGGTCAACCTGACAAAGTTGGAGAATTTATCAGTCATAATTTTATCTCATCTCTTGCAACTCTTGCTGAAACAGAACTGCTCCAAGGACCCCTGTTTTCTCAAAGAGAGATATAAGTAAGATAGCAGGGTTCGTAGCCCTACCTAACTGTTTACTACTGAGGTTTCCAGGCTTACTAATGATGTTTATTGAGTATGTCTCTCCAACAAAGAGAGCAAAGCTGACTGACCTGCCCTGTGGTTTCCATTGACTTACCATTTTTAAAGGTCTAAAGAGCAGTGAGAACAACTCAGGCCAATAAAGGACCTTTGCTATTGTTATCTGAAGATCACTATTTTTCCTGAAAAAAATGATGCTCGGTATGTTTTGTTATTTGGTTCAATTTCAGTGCACTCATCAGTAGTTTTTGATACCTTTGTCAAGTTCTAAATTTGTTTTTTGAAAGTGCTTGTAATAAGTCTATTTTTAATATTATACCAGAAAAGAGTCCCCTACCTGATTTATTTTTTAAAGGCTAATATATGTTTATTGAACAGATTCCTGAATCATGAATCTATAAATAATTGTACTAAACATCATTATAATGAGTCATATAATTACACCTGAAAACAAATAAACTTAATTAATTAATTAAATAAAAAGGGGAACTTTTATTTTAGAGTTTCAAAGATATTTATTTATTTGTATGCTCATGTGGAGGGCTTACATGTCATAGAGAATGGGCTGGGGTCAGAAAACAGCTTTTTGCAGAACTACTTCTAAATGTTTTTTGCAGATCAGGCCTTGACAGAAAACACCTTTATCCACCCAGCCATCTTTTCAACCTCTCAAAGATATTTCATGTTCACTCAGAAAGTGCTATTGATGGATAGCAAGGGATATAGAGAACAGATAGTTCATACAGGAAGCCCACTTGTGGTGGACAGTGACAGTACCGAGGAGGTAAGACTTTATAGATGGGTGGCTAGTTGTACTGTTAACAGAGAAATAGGAAAATATTTAAAATACTTTAACGTTTTGCTCAACTGTGTGAAAAAATATGTAACAAAAGGAATTCTAAGAAGTAGGTAAGACTTTATAGATGGGTGGCTAGTTGTACTGTTAACAGAGAAATAGGAAAACATTTAAAATACTTTAATGTTTTGCTCAACTGTGTGAAAAAATATGTAACAAAAGGAATTCTAAGAAGTACATAGTATACCATGTAGTTAATTTTCAGAAATAAAATTATTCAACATGCAGTTGAAACACTTAGTATAAAAGCTTCATGATGTGAGTTCCCCATCCAAATACAGAAAGCAAGGCTTTTGTCTTGAGATAAGTTAATCTTGATTTTGACTGGGCCATAGTGACTCAGCTCTTAGGATCTTCTGTAGGTGGAAGAGGAACCCTTTCAAGTATTAAAGACTAGCTGAATTCAGGTAGAAAAACAAGACATAGTGAAAAGAAATGAAAAGAAAACCTGTCTATTTTGGAATTTTTGCAGGGGAAAAAGAAGTAGGAGCTAAGAAGGAGGTATCTGCAGAGGTTTCTAGTAAAGACGCCATATATATTTAGCTTGGAAATTCTTCTTTGGATCCCTTGTAAAGTATCTCTTTGCTATTCCATTTGTTTTACACCAATCTGATCACATCACAGAATCAGGCCAAGAAGTGAAAATGTAATGTTGGGGATTTAACTTTCCTGAGCCATGGAAGGCAAATTAAATTGACAGTGACGAGACACCTAATGGAGAGGCTGTACTAGTTTTTGAACTCTAAGCTGAGTGGAAGACAAATTTGTATTTCAGTATATTGTTGCCGGTGGCAGCTGAGGTGAAGCTAGTTGTTTGAAGGAGCTAGCACAAAAAAAAAAAAGAAAAAAAAAAAAAAAAAAGACAATAATGACTTTTTCATACCATACAGCAGAGGCTGTAATTTAAAGAATTAGCCTTTTTTATTGAACTACTTTGGTTAGGGCATTGTCCGTACAGCCTGATGTGGATATTTCTTCATTGACCTTTAATATCTATAATTCTAATGAAACATTCTCAGAAGTTTCTTCATTTTGGCCAAATTGACCCAGTTTTTAAAAAACATTCTTTAATATTTTTTCCTGGGCCACACTTCTTTATAAAATAAGGGGGAAAAACTGGCTGTTCTTCAATCCATTTCTTGTTTTATTAGTCTTTGGACAAAGAGTCAAACTCACCAACTAAAGATGAAGAATCCAATTAAGCTTAGTAGGCTAGGCATTAAGATGTTTTTATATCAAGATAGATGTTTTAAGTTAATAGAGATGAGCGATGATAGATAGTAACCTCCATTCAAAAATATAGACCCAACAAGGTAGGAAAGATGTTTACTTCCAGTTTGTCAAATACAAATAGCCAAATCACTATGAATGTAATCTTTGTATAATTCCTGATGGCCTTGTAGTTCTTCCTGCTGTATGTAGTTTACTTTACTCATGTGTAATAATATAAATGTATATGTTAAAAAAGAAACATAATAAAATATTTTTGAAAAAAAAAAAAACCTCAAAAAAATGAAGCATACAGAAAGTGTTTCCTTTCAAGTGACATCGTAAGTTCCACACAACAGATTTCTAAAAACCGTTTCAGAATATCACTGGTGGTAATGCTGTAGGGAACACTGTTGCATGGCAGGTGGGACAGATTGGAAAGAGCACAAGATCGCTCATTTCATTTGTCCTTCTTCTTAGGAGAAACATTACCACTGCTGCATCAAAACATCAACAGATGTGTACAATAATGCAAGCTGAATGGGAAAAAAGGCCCATCTCCGAAACAGCTTTTTTTTTTTTTTTTTTTATAGAAAATAGATTTTCTTTCTCATTTAATATATCCTCACATGATATATATTATTATATAAGAACATGCTCAGCTATGTTCTTAGCAGCCTTATTCATAACAGTCAGAAACCAGAAGAAACCTAGATGGCCTTCAACCAAAAAGTGCATAAAATATACCACATTTTTATATTTTACAAACAGGACAAACTGTTGGTAGAAAGTTTTGTGGCTAGGCTGGTGTCCCAAACCCTCCACTTAAGGCCTTGCCCAAAACTCCTTACAACGTCCAGTCTTTCTCCCAGTGTTCTCTCTGTTCCACCTGATCCCTCTTGTTTCCAGCCCCACTGGACCCAGGGAAAGCCTGGTGTCACCTCTTCAGCTCTCTTTGTTGCTTAGCCTCTCTGGGTCTGTGGATTGTAGCATGATTGTATTGTACTTTACAGCAAAAAAGCACTTATAAGTGAGCATATGCCGTATTTTTCTTCCTGGATCTGAGTTACCTCACTTAAGGTGCTTCTTTTTTTTCTAGTTTCATTCATTTTCCTGTAAATTTCATGGTGTCCTGTTTATAGAAGATTCCAGAACTAGAGTCTAGCAGAATCATTATCAAAGAGCCCAGAGATACTTCATCCAGAAAATGAGGGGGCACAGATGCAGAGTACCACACCCAAACATTAGGCAAAGTTAGGGAAATTCTACAGAGAAAGGATAGGGGGAACCAGAAGGCACAGGGACATACTGCATTGCTTTGTTATAGAAGATGACCTGTTAAGGCTCCTTCTCCCCCATTACTGGGAGTCTTTGCTAGGATTTCTTTCATAGATTCCATGGAGTTTCCATTGCACTAGTATTCCTCCTCATCCTCAAAATTGAACTCTCTTTGACTATTTTCACTCCCACACTTTCCTTTCATTCCCTTGACTCCTCCTGCCTTTACAATTCATTACATAAGATGGCATTGGTTATGCATTCATTACACACATATATGTCCTCATGATGGACATAGTGATAAATATATAACCACATATACATGTTGAATACATATATTATATATGGTGCTTTTCTCTATCTTTTTAAATTTAATGCAATTACCTTTATATGCATCATATCATTTTTCCCATAAATGCCATAATCACAATCTTAATTATGGCTAACTAAACTTTATAGTCTTTAATCTTCTGTGTTATTCATATCCATGCTGATTCTATAACTTTATTACTCTTTTCTAAATTTAATTTTATATTTTTTCATTTTATCATACATTTATATTATTATACATATATGCAATAAACTACTTACAGCAAGAAGAACCATGAAACATTCAGGAATTATATAAATGTTACATTCATAATCTTTCAGCTATTTTTATTTGGCAACCTTGAAGAGAACATTTTTCCTATCTTGGTTCATCTAACTTTCTGAATTTACATCAATATCTATCACATCTCATCTTTATCAACTTAAAATATCTATACCTAAACACATCTTAATCCCAAAATAATTAAGCTTAATTTTAATACTAAACTATCTTGTCTTCAACCCTATCAGAGACTTGAGAAGGAATAAAATTATCTGAGTACAGTAAGTACAAGTGAGCAGCTTCCACTATGAGAAAATGACAAGGACAGTTTGATGCATGAACAGTCACCTAATTCTCTCTATAACATTGGAGCATCATCTTCAGCCTTCTGGCCCAATATATCTGACATATTTGTGAAGCAGGAACTACTGAGGACTCTCTTAGCCTGTCTTGACAGAATTTGACCATCAACTCTGCCTGCATTCAAGCTTGTCCATTTTTAGGCAGAACTCGATCTGTGGTAGAAACAAGGACATTTTGCCCAGTGGGTTGTTTGCCAAATTTGAAGCCATCTCCTTAAAGAGGTTCATTGATGATCATCATCTTTTTTGAGGTAGGCTGGGTGTTGTCAAGAGTTACTACCCTTAATAGCACTGTAGAGACATATATGTGCCAGTGTAAAATGGTGTTGATTTAGAGTCCATTAAGTACCTAGAGGGTCTGATTCACCTAAGGGTATGATTCTTTGTTGTTGTTTGTGTGTTTTGCAATGGTTCCAGAGATCTAGTACTTAAATTGAGGCCATTGATGCATTTTAAATTGATTTTAGTCAGGATAAAAGACATGGAACTACTTTCATTCTTTCTCATTCTTCTACATTTGGAAAATGGTTTGAACAGCATTTGTTGAGGAGTTTATGTATCACAAGTGTAAATTTTGAGGCCATTCACAAGAGCTAAATGGATGTACCCATATAATTTTGTAGATTTATTTCTAGAGCCTCTGTTATAATTCTTAAATGTCTTTTTTTTTTAGATAGTAACATGACCTCTTTTTTATTATTATTAGTTTTTTAATGCAATTTGAGATAGTTTGTCCCTATCTGCTTAGTTATTTTAATGGCTGTTCAGGGTAATTGAAGTTTTCTTATGAATTTAATGGATTTTTTTGTCAGTGACAATTCCATTGTAGTTTTAGTAGTTATTGCGTTGACTCTTCAGTCTTCTGTCACTACCATACTCATTAATCAGTTTGACGATCCATAAGCACATTTCATTTCATCTTCTTATGTCTTCATAAATTTCTGTCTAGTGTCTCCATTTACAACAAAAAGCTAAATACTCTCTTTGTTATTTTTACTCCTGAGTATTGCAGTATTTTTAATCATTGGGAGTACAATATTTTTTTTAGTTCTCAGCAAATTCAGTAAAAGTATCAATAGAAGTATATATATCAGCATATATAAAAGATATTTTTTTCATGTGTTCAAAAATGCTGTGTCCTGCTACTTTGGCAAAAAGGATCAAAAGCTCTAAGAATCTTTAAAATGCAGGATCGTATCATCTTCAAATTTAAATAGTTTGACTTTCATTATTGTGTATGTCCCATTAATTTCTTTCTCTTGTGTTACTGCTCTAGTTAAATTATCCAGAATTGTACTGGACAAGAATAGAGTGAGTGAGTACCTGGTCACATTCAGTGTTTACAGACACAGTACAATGATGATATGTTATGTTCAGTTTAAGTATACTTTGTATAGGTTTACCATCATGAGGATACTGCAATAGATGAAATGCCTTTTCTGCATATATTTTTTGCTATAGGTTTATCAGATATACTTTTGGCATGGCGATGACTGTTTCTTCTACCCTAGTTTCTTCAGAGCTTTATCATGAAGAATATATTTAACTTAGTGTAGAGCACTCAGTTGTTCAAGTGCCCTCTCTTACTTACCAGGCCAATATCTCATGACACAGCCAAAAGAAATAAAACCAGGCTCAGGTTGGAGAGCCCACAGAAAGACTGAGGGTGTAAAAATTTTACTGAGAGCAACTTTTCTCAAAAACAGTATAATGACAATTTCCAGGATCAATACAGTTGCAGTTTCCAGGATACAATGAAGTTTGCAAGCTATACAGGGTACACAAGATTAATATCTAGGACCAATTATCTTGTCAAATTTCTATGCTTCCTTGACTACTAAGAACATACAGAGAAACACAAAGAAGCCTGAATGAATCATTACCTGAGGGAGTACATCAATCTCTCAGGAACTAGAAGGCACATTGTGCCCCAGGAGCCTTGGACTCAAACCTGGAAAACCTAGGATGCATGTTTTTCATTGCAGGTAGGCTACACCAACTCCATGGTTTCTTTCAATGATGTAATTTTTGTTTTCCCTTTCTTGCAGCAACATTGAATCTCTGCTGTTTTGTTTGTTATGCTCGCATTTGTTTTGCATAGCAAAGTACTACTCTCTTTGTGGAATACGTTTTGGAGTTTTCTTCCCTCTATTGAATAAAGCAGCAGTCAAAGATCGTTGGCATTAGTTCTTTGGGGATTTGGTGGACTTGGTCAAGTTTTATTCAATTCTAAGAAATTTAATTATTTTTCTTGATTTCTTCTTGACCCAATTGTCATTTAGTAGTCGATAGTTTATACTTTTGTGTTGGCTAGTTTTATGTCAAGTTGATAGAATGTAGAGTTATCTGATAGGAGGGAACCTCAATTGATAAATTGGGGAAAACCTGGTCATGCTTGGACAATCCTCTTAATAAACTCTTGGATTCATTTTGCAAGATTTTTTTTAGTATTTACATTCATGTTCATGAGAGAAATTGGTCTAAAGCTTTCTTTGCTGTGTTCATATCTATTTCGCATAACAGGGTGCTATTCACATTGTGGAATAAGCTTTGGAGTTTCCTTCCCTATGTTAAACAATGCAGCAGTTAAGGATCATTCACATTAATTCTTTTTGTTGTTGGTTTTTTTTTTGTTTGTTTGTTTGTTTTTTTGAGACAGGGTTTCTCTGTGTAGCCCTGGCTGTCCTGGACTATCTTTGTGGACCAGGCTGGCCTCGAACTCACAGTCACCTTCCTGCCTCTGCCTCCTGAGTGCTGGGATTAAAGGCATGCGCCACCACGCCTGGCCCTCACATTAATTCTTTATGGGTTTGGTAGAATTAGTCAGGTTTTATTCAATTCTATTATTCAATTTAATTATCCTTCTTGACTTCTTCTTGACCCAACTGACGTTTAGTAATGGTTTGTTTATGTTTCTGTGCTTGCTGGGTTATGGTTAACTTGACACAAGCAGAGCTATCTGCGGAGAAGGCTTCAGTTGGTAAAATGCTTCCAAAAGATCCAGGTAGAAGGCATTTTTTTAAAAAATTAGCAACTGATGAGCACAGGCCCAACCCATTTTGAGTGGTGACAGTGCTGGGCTGGTTGAACTGCATTACTCAAGAATGCAGACTAGGAAAATCATGGGAAGCAAGGCAGTACGTAGGCCGCCACAGTTGCCTCTGCATCAGCTCCTGCCTCCAGGTCCCTGCCCTGCTTGAGTTCCTGTCCTGACTTCCTTTGGACAACAATATGGAAATATAAGCCAAGTAAACTGTTTCCTCCCCAACTTTATTTTTGGTCACGGTATTTCATTGCATCAATAGAAACCCTAACTAAGACAACTCCGTTATTTTGTGCACTTTCAGATTTCGTTTTCTGTTTTTGTTGTTGTTTTGTTTATTTGTTTGTTTGTTTGTTGAGACAGGGTTTCTCTTGTCCTTCCTTACAGATACCCACCCGCCTCTGCTTCCCTAGTGCTGGGTTTAAAGGCATGTGTGACCATGCCCAACACTTATAGATTTCCTATTATTATTGTTGATAACTGTACTTATCCCACTGAGCTCATATGTTCAAATTTTCCTATTTTTGTTGAGGTCTCCTCTGTATCTTAGTAGATGATTCAATAAAAATACATCATGGAAAGCTTAAAAGATTATGAATTCCTTAGTATTTGAATATAATGCTCTATACATATCTACTAGGTCCATTTGACTAATAATGTCATTTAACTTTAATATTTCTGTATTTATTCTCTTTTCAGATGACTTGCTGTTGATGAGAGTGCTTTGGTGATTCTATCCCCTATAAGTGCATTGGTGTACTAGCTTGCTTTCTGAAGCTTTCTACTAAGTTTTGAAGTGTGATAGCATGGATATGCAGTTTCACTCCTTCAATTTGGTGTTGGCTATTATGTGTCTTTTTACTGAGTTGATCCTTGAGTTTCAACGTTTTGGAGTTATTCTTACCTAGAACCTCAGTATAGTTTACTACAAAAGTACTTCCTTGCTCTAATGACTTCCTAGTTCAAGAAGGAGTTTAAGTTTGCTTTTCTTTTTTTTTTTTTTGGTTTTTCGAGACAGGGTTTCTCTGTGTAGCCTTGGCCATCATGGACTCGCTTTGTAGACCAGGCTGGCCTCGAACTCACAGCGATCCGCCTGCCTCTGCCTCCCGAGTGCTGGGATTAAAGGCGTGTGCCACCACGCCCGGCTTAAGTTTGCTTTTCATTGTTGCAAATTTCTATGAAGTATAATCATGTCAGTTGCAAGCAAAGTCAAGTTTCACTTATTTATTATTTATTCATTTACCTTTAATATATCTGCATTTTCCACACTCATTTGTTGTGTGAATTATGTCTTCCATTACAATTTCAAATTTAAAATTGTGAGAAAACAATTTTTCCTTTTGTGAACCTTATACAGGAAACATTCAGAATTCCATCATTTCATATGATATTAACGCTAAGTATCTCATGAATATCCTCTCCATTTGGAAAAGGTTTCACTATATTTCTTACTAGCTGAGACTTGTTTAAATGAATGGATCTATGCTGTATGCTTTTGACTTACTGATTTATCTCATTGTTTTTTTATCCTTAGCTTAATGTTATGATTATGTAAGGTAATTGCCAGGCTATATAGAACATTATTAATTTGGTTGTGGCACATAAAAATGTTTGTACATTTGATTATTCTAGGGTTTGTTTTCTTATTTATGCATTTATGTATTAATAATAAACATAATTTAATTTGTTTATTGTAGCTATTGTAAATGGGATTGTTTTTCCTGATTTCTTACTTGGCTTGTTACTTTGACATTTGTTCTGATTAGAAGATGTCTTTTACTTCTCTTCACCTCTCTACACTATTGTGTTAAATTTAAAATTTCCTTTATATTTTTTAAACTCTTCACTGAGGGAGATAATTTTCTTTACTTTAATCCCCATAGAAATCATGCTGCTTTATCATAACTTTTATGCATTTCAGTTGTGCATATTTGAGTAATAAATTCAAACAACAACTTTGTCTGTTATTACCACATATGTAATTTCCAAATTACAGCAAAACAGCCAGTTCATGTTAGGAATTTAGTAAACACTTTCAAATGTATGCACATATATATGCATATATATATATGCATATGTGTGTGTGTGCAACTATGTGTTATCAATAAATACATGGGAATAAATTTTCTAAATAAACCTTGTATGATGTTGGAGATGAAAAATTGTTTACAAATCACATTGTCTTGGTGCTAAATTTCCTTTGCCATTATTTATGTGACTAAACTATAGTTTTCTTCTTATTGTATTCTTTTTAGATTTTGTGGCTTGAATGAATAAATTAATCTAATATAACATGTAGGCTCATGCTCAGACACACCACACTCACTTACACGAATGAGCATGCGCACACACACAGACATACACACAAACACACACACACACACAAGACACATTAACATTTTAGATTTGACTACAAACAAATATCCTTTTGCTTACAAACATTTTATTGCTGAAGACAATGTGGAAACCCAAGCATCCAGTCAATCCAGCAGAGGTGCTATTACATAGAAATAACAAATAAGGATTTATTTCTTTCAAAAATTCTTAATTAAAATAAAGAATGAATTTGTGTCAACATTTCACTAATTTTGTGATTATTTGGTAGCTAACATAGTCAACCAAAGAAAAGAGGTTTGAAGAAGAACTAAACTGTGATCTACACAATTGGCACAGTGACTGGAGCAATAGGAGTCAGTAAGTTTCACTTTATTTAATGTTAATAGGATTTAATAGGATTTGTTGTATACGATCACAACTACAGTGTACTTTCTCAATTTGATATATAAATCAATATACTTTGAACTACTATAATGACAAAAACATCTTAATTTTTGATGACTGTTTAGTTTCCTAATTAAAATAGCAAGCAAGCAATCTTAAAAACATATGATTTACTATGATCTATGCTAAATATTTCATATACACATACCTATGTACTCACACACACACACACACACACACACACACACACACATATACATATGCATATGCATAGTCCCTATACAAAGGTGGAAATAAATGTAAGAAAACCACCATTTTCTAAAGATCAAATAGTTGGGTTCCAGGTCCTGATTTTGGGTCACAGCTCTCTCACATTAAAATCTTTTATAAATTAAAAAAATATATAAAAGAATCTGTACTCTCAATGGATGCATGTACAACCTTGGGTTTATAACATTACCGCAAATTTCCTTAATCCGTTTGAAAACTAAAACTTTATGCTTCTTTTTGAAAATGTAATAGCTCCTGCTTTTTTTCTTGTCTTGTTTCTTCTATCCAAATTCATTGGAACATTATCACTGCTATAATTCCCAGGATGCTATATACCTTTAATGTACTCACTTATGTTACAGCTTCTATAGTCTGTTATTCCTCAAGCAGGGTTATTAGATTATCTTCCCAGTTAAGCATTTGTAGCTTTTTTTTAAAATCAGTTCAAAGATCTTTTTTTTTTCACTTTTTTCTCTTTATTTTTGTTTTATATTTAATATATTTTATTGATTAATTCATATTACATCTCAGTTGTTATCCCATCCCTTGTATCCTCCCATTCCTCCCTCCCTCCTTCCCATTTTCCCCTTACTCCCCTCCCCTATGACTGTGACTGAGGGGGATCTCTTCCCCCTCTATACGCTCATAGGGTATCAAGTCTCTTCTTGGTAGGCTGCTATCCTTCCTCTGAGTGCCACCAGGCCTCTCCATCCAGGTGACATGGTCAAATATGGGACACCTGAGTTTGTCTGAAAGTCAGACCCCACTCACCACTCAACTCGGAAGAATATCCTGTCAATTGGGTAGAACTGGGTAGGGGTTCGAAGCCAAGGACAATACAGGAGGTAAACTTTAAACCCCTACCCAGATCTAGCCAATGGTCAGAACATTCTCCACAGTGGAGTGGAGAGTGGGATATGACTTTTTCACGTACTCTGGTGCCTCACATTTGACCATGTGCCCTGGAGGGGAAGACCTGGTGGCACTCAGAGGAAGGACAGCAGGTAGCCAAGAAGAGACTTGATACCCTATGAGAATATACAGGGGGAGGTAATCCCCCTCAGGAACAGTCATAGGGGAGGGGAATAATGGGAAAATGGGGGGTGGGGAGGAATGGGAGGATACAAGGGATGGGATAAACATTGAGATGTAACAAGAATAAATTAATTTAAAAAAATAATAAAAATAATAATAATAATTTGTTGAGTTCTTTATATATTTTGGATATTAGACCTTTGTCAGATGTAGGGTTGGTGAAGATCTTTTCCCAGTCTGAGGGCTGTTGCTTTGTTCTCTTGACAGTGTCTGCTGCCTTACAGAAGCTTCTCAGCCTCATGAGGTCCCATTTGTTAATTATTGACATTAAGGCCTGGGCTGTTGGTGTTCTGTTCAGGAATTTGCCTCCTGTGCCAATGAGTTCCAGGCTCTTCCCCACTTTTTCTTCTAACTGACTTAGTGTCTCTGGTTTTATGTTGAGGTCTTTGATCCACTTGGATTTGAATTTTGTGCATCGGGTCCAATTGCATTTTTTTAACATGTAGACATCCAGTTAGACCAACACTATTTGTTGAAGATGCTATAGTTTTTCCATTGAATCGATGTGGCTTCTTTGTCAAAAATCAAGTAACCATATGTGTATGGATTCATATCTGCGTCTTTCTTTTGATTCCACTGATCAACCAGCCTGTTGCTGTGCCAGTACCATGCCGTTTTAATTACTGTTGCTTTATAGTACACCCTGATATCAGGTTGGAGATTCCTCCAGAGAATCTTTCATTGTACAAGATTGTTTTAGCTATTCTGGTTTTTTTTTTCCATATAAAGTTCAGAATTGAACATTCAATGTCTTTTTTCTCTTTTTTTTTTTCTTTTTTTTTTTTTAATTTTTTATTAATTTATTCTTGTTACATCTCAGTGGTTATCCCATCCCTTGTATCCTCCCCCTCTTCCCTCCCTACCCTTTTCCCTTTATTCCCCTCCCCTATGACTGTTCCTGAGGGGGATTACCTCCCCCTGTATATGCTCATAGGGTATCAAGTCTCTTCTTGGTAACCGGCTATCCTTCCTCTGAGTGCCACCAGGTCTCCCCCTCAAGGAGACATGGCCAAATACGAGACACCAGAGTTCATGTGAAAGTCATACCCCACTCTCCACTCAACTGTGGAGAATGTTCTCTCCATTAAGAAGATCTGGGTAGGGGTTTAAAGTTTACAACCTGTGGTGTCCTTGGCTGGTGCCTTAGTTTGAGTGGGACCCCTGGGCCCAAATCTGCCTTTCATAATGTTCTACTTGTAGGTTTCTATGACCCTCTGGATCCTTCTAGTTGGCTATTCTCCCATGCTTCTCTCATCTAGAGTCCCAATAGGATGTCCTCCCCTGTGTCCCAGTTTCCTGATAAGTGAAGGCTTTTGTGGAACTTTCAAAGTCTTTAAAAAACTGTGTAGGTATTTTGATAGGGATTGCATTGAATCTATAGATTGCTTTCGGTAAGATGGCCATTTTTACTATGTTAATTCTCCCGATCCCTGAGCAAGGAAGATCATTCCATCTTTTCAGGTCATCTTCAATCTCTTTCTTCAGAGTTTTGAAATTTTTTTCAAACAAGTACTTCATTTGCTTGGTTAGAGTAACTCCTACATATTTTATATTGCTTGTGGCTAATGTGAAGGGTGTAGTTTTTCTGATTTCTTCCTCTGCATGTTTGTCACTTGTATATAGGAAAGCTACTTACTTTTTTGAGTTAATTTTGTATCCAGCCAATTTGCTGAAGGTGATTATCAGCTATAGGAGTTCTCTGGTGGAATTTTGGGAGTCACTTATGTACACTATCATATCATCTGCAAATAAGGACAATTTGACTTCCTCCTCTCCCATATGGATACCCTTGATCTCCTTTTTTGTCTTATTGCTCAGGCTAGAACATCCAGTAGTATATTGAAGAGATATCGAGAAAGTGGACAGCCTTGCCTTGCTCCCGATTTTAGAGGAATTTCATTAAGTATCTCACCATTTAATTTGCTATTGGCTATTGGCTTGCTGTATACAGCCTTCATTATGTTGAGGTATGTGCCTTGTATCTCTGATCTCTCCAAAACTTTAAATATGAATGGGTGTTGGATTTTATCGAATGCTTTCTCTGCATCTAAGGAGATGATCATGTGGATTTTATTTTCAGTTTGTCTATATTGTGGAATACATTGATGGGTTTCCATATGATAAACCATCTCTGCATGCCTCGAATGAATCCTACCTGGTCATGGTGAATGATATCTTGGATGTGTTCTTGTATTAATTTTGCAAGTACTTTATTGAGTATTTTTCCATCAATGTTCATAAGAGAAATCAGTCTGAAATTCTCTTTCTTGGTTTGGTCTTTGTGAAGTGTAGGTATCAATGTGACTATGGCCTCATAGAAAGAATTTGGTAAAGTTCCATCCATTTCTATCTCTTGGAATATCTTGAAGAGTATCAGTATTAGCACATCCTTGAATGTCTGGTAGAATTCTTCACTGAAACCATCTGGCCCTGGGCTTTTTATGGTTAGGAGACTATCAATGATTGCTTCTATTTCTGTAGGGGAAATGGGATTATTTAGCTTGTTTATCTGTTCTCCACTCAATTTTGGCAAGTGGAATTGATCAAGAAAATTGTCCATTTCCTTTAGATTTTCAATTTTTGTGGCATATATGCCTTCAAAGTAGGATTTCATGATTCTTTGTATTTCTTCAGTGTCTGATGTTATGTCTCCATTTTCATTTCTGATTTTCTTGATTTGGATACTGTCTCTCTGCCTTTTAGTTAGTTTAGCTAATAGTTAATCTATTTTGTTGATTTTCTCAAAGAATCAGCTTTTGGTTTTGTTGATTCTTTGGACTGTTTTCTTAGTTTCTAATTTATTAATTTTAGACCTGAGTTTGAATATTTCCAGGCATCTATTCCTCTTGTGTGTTTCTGATCCTTTTTTCCCCTATGGCTTCCAGCTGTGTCATTAAATTGCTTATGTGCGATATTTCCCATTTCTTTTTAAAGGCATTTAGTGCTATGAATTTTCCTCTTAGCACTGCTTTCAATGTATCCCACAAATTTGAGTATGTTGTTCCTTAATTTTCATTGAATTTCAGGAAGTCCTTAATTTCTTTATTTCTTCCCTGACCCATGTGTCATTAAGCAGAGAGTTGTTTAGTTCCCACGCATGTGTAGGCTTTTTTGTTATTTCTGTCATTGAATTGCAGCCTAAGACCATGGTGATCTGATATGATACCAGTTATTATTTCAATCCTCTTGTATTTGTTGAGGCTTGCTTTGTGATCTACTATATGATCAATTTTGGAGAAGGTTCCATGGGGTGCAGATAAAAATATTTATTCCTTTTTGTTTAGGTGAAAGTTCTGTAGATATCTATTAGATCCATTTGATTCATGACATGGTTAATGATGTTATTTCTTGGCTTAGTTTCTATTTCAATGATCTATCCTTCAGTGAGAGTGGGGTGTTGAAGTCTCCCACTATTATTGTGTGAAGATCTATGTGTGGTTTAAGCTTCATTAACAGATCTTTTACAAATGTGGATGCCCTTGTATTGGGAGCATAGATGTTCAGAATTGTGATGTCATCTTGGTTGACTTTACCTTTGATGAGTATGAAGTGTCCTTCCTCATTCCTTTTGATTAATTTTGGTTGAAAGTCTATTTTGTTTGATATTAAAATGGCTATACCTGCTTGCTTCTTGTGACCATTTGCTTGGAATATTTTTCCAACCTTTTGCCCTGAGGTAATGTCTATATTTATGGGTGAGATGTGTTTCTTGCATTCAGAAGAAAGTTGTATCTTGTTTATGCATCCATTTAGTTAGTCTGTGTCTTTTTATTGGAGAATCGAGACCATTGATGTCGAGAGATATAAATGTCCAGTGACTGTTAGGAGTCTTAATTTTGATGTTGGTTCCTGTACAACATTTGTGTGGTTGTGTTTTTGCTATGGGGTAAGTATCTATTTCCTGTGTAGTTTTGATTGTAGCTTGTCCCTTTGGCATGGAGTTTTTCTTCTGGTACCTTCTCTAGAGCTGGATTTGTGGATAGGTACTGGTTGTATTTGTTTTTGTTATGGAATATTTTGTTTTCTCCATCAGTGGTTATTGATAGTTTTGCTGGGTAAAGTAGTCTGGCCTGGCATCTGCTGTCTCTTAGGGTTTGCAGGATCTCTGTCCAGGCCCTTCTAGCTTTGATGATCTCTGCTGAGAAGTCGGGTGTAATTCTGATAGGTTTGCCATTAAATGTTATTTGGCCCTTTTCCCTTGCAGTTTTTAATATTTTTTCCTTGTTCTGTATATTTTGTGTTTTGATTATTATGTGATGGGAAGTTTTTCTTTTCTGGTCGATTCTATTTGGTGTTCTGTAGGCCTCTTGTGTGTTTATAGGCATCTCTTTCTTTAGATTGGGGAAGTTTACTTCTATAATTTTGTTGAGAATATTTTCTGGGCCTTGGAGTCTGATATCTTCTCTTTCCTCAGTGCCTATTATCCTCAAATTTCTTCTTTTCATGGTGTCCTTGATTTCTTGGATGTTTTGTGTCAGGATTTTACCAGATTTAGCATTTTCTTTAATGGTTGCTTCAAAGTCTACGATTGTATGTTCCAGACCTGAGAATTGTTCCTCCAGCTCTTGGATTCTGTTAGAAGGGGTCACCTCTGTGTTCATCACTTTCCTCTCTGAGCTCTCATGTTCCTGTTTTTCTTCAATCTGTGTGTTTATAATTGAATCCATTTTTATCTTCATATCTTGAATTTTTTATTGATTTCTTTCATCTGATTTTTTGTATATTCCTGAGTTTCTTCCATTGACAGAGATTGAAGAGTTTTATTCATTTCTTTCATCTGTTGTTTGTATTTTTCCTACTGTTTTCCAGTGCCTCATTACAGGCCTCTTTTATGTCTTCCATCAGCTTGGCTGCATCTTCCTGCATTTGCTTACGATTTTATTTGTTTCCTCCATTATCATCCTCATTACTAAGGATTTTAGGTCATTTTCTTGTTTTTCCATTGTGTTTAAGTTCTCTGGGTTGTTTTCTTTGGGATCGCTGGGATCTGGAGACACCATATTGTTTGTTTGTTTGTTTGTTTGTTTTTCATATGATTTTATGCTGTCCTTTAGGCATTTTGCCCTCTCTCTTTTTGGCTGGTAGCTTCCAGAGTTGAGTGGAGGGAGTCTGGGGATAGATTCACCTGCTTTCTCATAATTTCCCTAGGCTGGGAGCTCTGATGCTTCACTGGTCTGGATGGTAGGAGGCTAGCCCTGTAGTTTGGGACTCTCACAGCCAGTGATCCCCAGCTCCCCTGTACTGTGGATCCTCTAATTGTCCTGGGTATTTGAATATGCAATGAGTCAGGCCAAACTGTCCACAGCCTTCTGGGTCCCCTTGTAGCACTGGAGCTCTCCAGGAATTGAAGCAGGTCAGTTGGAGGGGGTCTAATGGCCACTCGACTCCCTCTTTTCCCATGGTTTTCTTAGTCCTGGAGCTTTGATGCTCTGCTGGTCTGTGGTTCCCAGTAGTGTTTCAGAACCCAGACCACTCATAGCCTCCAGGTTAGTCTCACAGGGCCCAAACCACACACACACACTGAGTCCAGTTTGCATCTCTGAACCCAAATGGGTCTCTGTATCCAGATGGTTCTCTGGGCCTATTCCACGCTCTTAGTCCACTTAGTGCTGAGTCCAACTAGGGTCTCGAGCCCAAGCCGCACAATAATCTTCCTAATCCAGTTAGAGTCTCAGGCCCCAGACCACACGCCAAAGTCAGCTAGAGTCTCAGGACCCAAACTGCACTCCAACCTCAGCTAAGGACTCTGGGCCCAAACTGTGCAACAAGCTCAGCCAGTTTCTCAGAGCCTGCACTGCCCGCCAAGTTCAGCCAGGGACTCTGGGCTCAAACAGAGTACTGAGCTCAGCTAGAGTCTTTGGGCCCAAACTGTCTACCGAATTCAGCAGAGTCTCAGGGCCTGGACTGTGCACCAAACTCAGCCAGGGACTCTGGACCCAAACTGTGTGCCTAATTCAGCTAGGGGCTCTGGGACCAATTCACATGCTGCGTCCAGCCAAAGTCTCAAGGCCAGGACCGTGCGCCAAACTCAGCCAGTCTCTGGGCACAAACTGCCCTCCAATTCCAGCTAGGTTCTCTGGGTCCAAATTGTCTGCCGAGCTAAGGTAGTAACACTGGGCCCAAATTGCCCTCCACATTCAGCCAGGGACTCTGGGCCTAAACCACATGCCGAACTCAGCTAGAGTCTCAGGGGCTGAACTGTGCCAAGCTCAGGTAGGGACTCTGGACCTAAACTGTGTGCCGAACTCAGCCAGGGACTCTGGGCCCCGGATTGCATGCCGAGTTCAGACAAAGTCTCAGGACCAGGACTGCATTCCAAGCTCAGTTAGAGTCTCTGGGCCCAACTGCACGCCCAGCCCAGCTAGGTTCTCTGGGCCCAAACCGCACTCTGAGCTCAGCCAGGGACTCTGGATCCAAACTGTGAACTGAGCTCATCTAGAGTCTCAGGGACCGAACTGCTTGTGGAGCTCTGCTAGGTACTCTGGGCCCAAACTGCATGCCGAGCTTGCTAGGGTCTCAGCAGCAGAACCGCACTCCGAGTCCAGTTTGGATCTCTAGGCAGAGCTGCACACTGAGTTGAGCTTGGGTCATGGACCCAAACCACATGCCGAGCTCAGCTAGGGTCATGGGACCCAAATCTTGCACTGAGTACCTATCCCGCAGCAACTTCCATTGGTCACCATGCCATTCGCCTCTGCCGGAGGGTTCACAGCTACAAATCTCAGCCGCTGTCACCACAGCCACTGCTGCTGCATTTGTAACTTCTATGTGGTTAAGATTTTAAACTCAAGTTCATGTTTCCATTCATTGGCAAATTTTATATGATCCATTAAGTGGGCTATTATTTCTGTTATTCCTCAATTGAATCTTGGACACTATCTTTAAAGATTCAGCTGTTATATGTTGGGGGAATGATCTGATATATTTTGATGCTAATTACTGTTTGTTGTCTGTGTGACCAATCTTTTGTTTAATAAAATGCTATCCCACCTGGGAAGGAAAGAGATAGGTGGGGCTAGGAGAGAAAGAAAAATTCTGGGGGAAAAAAGAACACCATGAAAAAAAAAAAAGAAAGAGAGAGATGTAAAGAGAGAAGAGGAAGGCTGCCATGATTTAACTAGAAAAGAAACACATGGCCGGCAGCGTGGATGAAAAAATCCAGCCCAGATAAAAACCATTAACAAGTATTTGAGATTATGAATGGGAGGTAGCTTAATAGAGGTTATTGGAAACAGATGCCATGGGATTGAGACAGGGATCCCATGCCTGCCTCACTATGGGAAGTAGTTTAGAGGATTGATATCTGCCCTGCCCTAGGTTAACTAAGGCTATTTTAAAATATAACAAGTGTCTGTGTCTTAATTGATTGCTAGCTGGGCCTATAGATAATACATGTAATTTAAAAAACAATAAGTGGCACCAACATCGGGCAAATATCCACACTCTTAAAAATCATGTTTTGTCATAGTCTAAAAAAGATTAATAGCTCCCAGAGAGCATCTATGAGCCAGAACAAAGATGGCTACATCCATGTGGCAGTTGGAGAGGTGGACCTAAGAGACTGACAGTCTTTTAAACTAGCCTGGAAAATAGAGTTAAATGCCTAAAATATAATAAGATAAAATCTACTAAAGTCCCTTTCCAAGGCACTGTGACAGGAGGCTACACTCTTCACCATAAAGTTGATAACAGTTGGAATTTTTATCTCCTTAGCTACAGGGTATTTGTCAGGGCTTTCTACGAAAAGGCCCACCGAAGAGAGATAACAATAACTAAATTCCAAGGAATAGTGTACAGGATTTCACTACCTAAACCCTAAATAGGCACAAATGACCCAAGGCTTAGACTTTTCTTGTTTCCTTGCTTGATTTTTTTAGCTAAGATTTCTAAAAATTTTACCTAAATTAAGATAAAATAGTTAAAGAGGACCACAGCCCTTAATACCAACACAATAGAGAAAAAAACCAGGTGAAACTCCTAAGTTTCAACTTGCCCTCCACAGGCTTTACCCCCTATGATAAGACAAATTGTTTACAAGAGACTGCTTAGGATTTTTTGGTATGTTCCTTTTTCTTAACAATAGATTGTAAATACTTACTGATCTAAAAGATAGATACACATCAATCTGAGGGTTATGTTTTTTAAGAGGTAATAAAAATACTTTAAATATGTTTTGTTGGTGAAGGTAAACACATAGGTAAAATGGAAAAGCAGACATGATGCTACATGGCTTCCACATAAAGAAGGGGTGAGACAAAACCACCCGAAACAAATGTAAAAATCCAGGTACAAGATACCTATGGCCTAAAAAATATGTCTTGTTGGTCAAGTTAAGGACCAAGGTTAAAAAAAACATAAAAGCTGCCTATGTAGGTAAAAAATACCTACTATATACATAAACCCTAAGATAAAATAAAAATCTATTTAATGTTTATTTAAAAGTTAATGTTTTTTTTTCTGCTCAAGACAATTGGCTTGTTTCTAAAACATTTTCTTGAAAAACAGGTTGCGGCCTAGCTTATACATCAAATGTCACAGAGCCTAAAAAAAGACACTTAAAACTATACAATCTTTCTTTGATTCCAATATGATGGTAATTGTATGTTCATTGTTAATGGTGATGTTATATTTAATCTTTAAAAAAAGTCAAAATAAAACAAACCTACATAAAGGAGAGGCTACTAACTTAAGTATGTCTATGTCTGTATACATTTAAAGTACAGAACAGTTAACTGTTAATCCCACTACATGTGAATAGCTATGAGACTGTTTGATTTTTAAAAATTTTTTTATAATAAATTTATTCTTGTTACATCTCAACGGTTATCCCATCCCTTGTGTCCTCCCATTCTTTCCTCCCTCCCCTTTTCCCATAATCAGCTCCCCTATGACTGTTCCTGAGGGGGATTACCTCCCCCTGTATATTCTCATAGGGTATCAAGTCTCTTCTCGGTAACCTGCTGTCCTTTCTCTGAGTGCCACCAGGTCTCCCCCTCCAGGGGACATGGTCAAAGTTAAACATGTACATCCTACACACCTAATACATTCATAGTTTTAAAACTGTATAATGCTTGTGAAAAATTATATATTTGCAAAACACAAACAAACAGACAGACAAACACTTACACTGGATCAGATCTGACAAGATTCATTCCTCCAACATGCTGAGATGCTGACATTCTACATCCTTCATGTTCCAGCCCCATGTACTTTGGTTGTTCTTCCTCATTAATGAAAAAAAATTAAAAAAAATTAAAAAAAAAAAAAAACAGCTTCAAAAAAGGCTCCTGATCCAAATTGGTCCAACATTAAAGATTGTCCCACACAAAACTAATGTTAAGCCTAAAATTTCTCAACATTTAAAAACTAAACCACAAATACCATTCTCAACTTGTTTAACCATTGGTTTTATTTGAGCCCCCTATAGCTCTAAATCAACTTTAAAAAACTTTTTTTTAATGCCCCATTTCCTTTCAGAGTGGTTGACTAAATTTTTAGTTGCTTTCTCAGACTATAAATATATATTGCCATTAAAAAGTATAAAGATAGGGGTTGTAAAAAAAAAAAAGAAAAATATAGAGATATGTAGAGATGATATGACAAAAAGTAGATTATTAAATCTACTTCTCAACTTACGGCCTTAATTGTTACTCACAAATGAGGTTAATTTTAATTCATTGATATTGATTTTTATATTGATACAAAATAAGTTTAACTTTGATACATTAAAATAAAATTCAAATTTAATATTATCTTCACATTATATTTCTACTCTAGTATGAAGTATTGTACACATACAGCTCTATTAATAATACTTTACTTCCAATAATCTGATAGTGCTATTATAGCCTGTTTAAGATAATTAAGTAATACGAGCCAATTTTTCTATTCATAGACATGTCGAGTATAAGAATACACATGCTAGAATTAACAGGTATGATTCTATAGATAAATAATAATGTAGTTAGATAAGATCTTCAAAAACCTCAAAGACCTACAAAATATAACATTTAAAATATTTTTATTATGTGAAAGATCCTTTAACAATAAGACAGGTTAACTCCTGACAGTACCCTGCCTAACATAAAAAATAATAAACATTAAAGAACCTCCTTGTAGAAATGGCTTCAAGTGTGACAAAATAGCCACAGGACAAAAATATCTGCTTCTTCCACAAACAAAATTCTGCCTAAAATTAGCGAGGTTGGATACAGACAGAGTTGACAGCCAGACTTTGCCAAGACAGGGTAAACAAGTCCTCAACTATTCTTACTTCACAAATATGTCTGTCAGATATACTAGACCAAAAAGCTAAAAATGATGTTCCAACATTATACAGAGTTTTGGGTGTCTGTTCAGGCAGTAAACTATGTCCATCATTTTTTCGTTTTGAAAGCTACTAACCTACACTTCCCTTTTACTCAGGTAGTTAAATGTATTCCTTCTCAAGACTTTGATAAGCCTAAACACCAGACAGGTAAATTTAAAAATAAGCTTAGTTGCCTAAAAACTAAAAAAAAATACTTTTAAGTCTAGATAGATACTTAGATACTTTTAGGTTAATAAATTTGAGCTTTAATAGATTTGTTTTCTGTTCATAACTTTAGATTTACCAAGATAAAATAGATAATATTTTTTATAAGGTTGCCAAATACATTTTGATTAAACACTATTTGTATAAGTCTTATCTATTGGTTTTTATAATTTTTCACAATCATACTTACTGTATATGAAAAATGGCCTTTTTTATTTAGACAAAAAAGGGGAGTTGTTGGGGGATGGTCTGATGTATTTTGATGTTAATCATTGCTTGTTGTCTGTGTGACCCAACTTTTGCTTAATAAAAAGCCATCCTACCTGGGCAGGGCAAGAGATAGGTGGGGTTAGGAGAGAGAGAGAAACTCTGGGGGAAGAAAGACCACCATGAAAAAAAAAGAAAGAAAGGAGAGAGATGTAAAGAGAGGAGAGGAAGCCCACCATGGGTTAAGTAGAGGAGAAACACATGGCCGGCAGCGTGGATGAAAAATCCAGCCCAGATAAAAACCATTAACAAGTATTTGAGATTATGGATGGGAAGTGGCCTGATAGAGGTTAATGGAAACAGATGACATGGGATTGAGACAGGGATCCCATGCCTGCCTCACTATGGGCGGTAGTTTAGAGGATTGATATCTGCCTTGCCCTAGGTTAACTAAGGCTATTTTAAAATATAACAATTGTCTGTGTCTTAATTGATTGCTGGCTGGCCTATAGATAATACATGTAATATAAACACCGATAGCTACAGATATAGAAAGTGCAAGTCAAGTAGATGGAGACTGGTGACTTTTCTGTTGTGTGATAACACATTATGACCAAAATAACTTACAGAATGATGAGTTTATTTAGGATTGGGTTCTAGAGATACAAGAATCCCTTATGACAGGTAATTCTTCCAGCAAGCCATAGACATGGTAATGAGAGAAGGAAGCTGAACGTTCACATGTTCAGTAAAAAAAGAAGGTAGAACAAACAAAATGGAATGAGGTTAAGACTTCATCAAGCTTGTCCCAAATCAAGGCCACATCTCCTAAACATGCTCACACCATGAGTCCTGGTGGGGGACTAATATTCTAGTACCAAAGCCAACAGGGGGACTTATCAGTCAAACCACCATAAGCACAAAATTCAATAGCAGTCTTGACAAGAACTATAGAAGAAGTCATATGATAATTACCTGCCAAGCGAAATGTGCCCACCACTGCAATAACGATGAGACTATTTATGATGGTAAACAACCATCTCTTGTTTGGAATTGAAGTCTATTCTACCAAAGATACTAGTTAATTACTTTTTACTTAGCCTCAGGCAGATTCTTGGATGAGGGTAAAAAGCAGTAACATTCCCTAGCCTTATTGATAATATAGTTCTCCTCTATAACCTTTTCAAATGGGCCTCTACTGTCCTCAAGGTTCCCTGTATTGTCTTCTGTTTTCTCATTAAGATGATTTATGCAGCTTAGAGTATTCAACAACCTTTTTAGTCCAAAGTCCCAGAACTTTCCTCATCCCTCCAAAGAAAAACTGGGTCTGGTTTGTCACAGCAGTAGCCCACTGACTGGTACCAACTTTTCCATTGCTAGGTTTTCTGCTGTTATGATAAAACACCATGTCCCAGGCAACTTATAGGAAGAAGGGTTTACTTGGGGTTTGAGGTTCCAGGGGGAAAAGAATACATTGTGGAGAGGCAGCATGGTATAAAACAAGAGGCAATGTTGAGTTGCATGGAAGTTGAGAGCTCACATATCAAATCACAAGCAGGATAAGAGAACACAGTGGAAATGGTACAATCTTTTAAACCTTAAAGTCGTCTGTCAGTAATATGAGTCCACTAACAAGGTCACACATCCTCATCTGTTCCAAACAGTTCCACCAAAAAGGAAAACAAGTATTCAAATATATTAGTCTTTGGTGCCATTCTCATTCAGAACACCAAAGTGTCCATGATTATGGAAGACAGAGACCTTAAAGCAGAAAATATTTTCATGTTATACATAATCATACCATCATCCGTTCTTGTAAATAGTTGTGTTTTTATCTATTAGTTTGTACTATTTTCAGTCTTTGACAGAGAAGCTTTTTAATCCAGAGCCTTGAGGTCACTAAAGAAAATCATAGCTTTTTTCAATATCACCCTTCCATGGCTCAAGAAACATCACAGAAGTGTGGAGCAACGTCTGTGCAAGATCAGCAACACAAAGAACACTGTAGAAGTCCTCTAAAAGGTCAAGAGAATTGAGAATTCCATCAGAGGCTAGATTAGCGGTCCTCGGGTTTGATCCAACAATGAGGCACTATAGTCAGTTGATAAACATTGTAGGAGGGAAACTCGCATTTCTTTGAGAGAGTCACAGACATTAGAATGTTACCCCTGCCCCAGTGGATGATCCACCATTCATATGCATATGGGTGGCTCTATTGTATATACAGAATTATTTTTTTTTTTTACAAATGGAAAGAAGTGTTAAGTAATATGGGAGGCAGATCAAGGAAGGAGAGAGCTAAATTGAAGGGTTGAAGTTTGCATGTGATGACTATGACAGTATTTACATAAGTATGACATTTTTCAAGACAAATAAGTGTTCTGTTCAGTAGTGAAACTTGAAGTCATTTTGTGGAGAGCAACCTCTAGGCATGGCAACAGCCTGGATGGTGTTAGAGTTCTAATGAGGCCCCTTCACTAAAACCTCCATTAGATTTAGCCAGATCCTACCCCTGGAACATTCATTTGGTGACAAGAGATGGCTGTTTGGGGCTGTCTCTTCTGTTATTTATGTATATACTTTAAGAAGATTGTACTGTACTAGGTTTTCACCGTGATTCCTCTTTCATTGCCCCCCTCCTTCTGTTTCTCCATTTGAGCCTCCCACTCCAGTACACCCTATCCATCCATAACAAACTATTCTGCTTGCCTTTGCTAAGGAGATTTATCTTCCCTTACTCTATACTTAACATTTGTTGTTCTATGGATTATAGCTAGTTATTATTGATTTAAGAATTAATATCCACATGTAAGTGAATAAATACCATATTTGTGTTTATGTGTCTGGATTACCTTATTCAGGATGATGTTTTTGTCTAGCTCCACCAATTTACATGAACATTTGTGATTTCACTATTTTTTAAACTGCTGATTAATACTCCAATGTATAAATATACTATAATAATTCTTTATCCATTCATTTGTTGAGGCCCACCTAGGTTGTTTTCAGTTTCAGTCTATTATAACATAGATGTCAAGATGGTGCCTATATAGAGCTTTCACATATATATGCTAGCATCTTAGGTACAGGAAGGAACTCTGCACATTACCAAAATGGAATGTAAATATCAAACAAAAAACAAACAAGCAAAAATAAACAAAAAATAAACCACTTTAATCTACAGTGGTGGCCCAACTGCAAGATGTGCTAGGACAATAGTGGCACAGAGCTGGTTCAAGTAAGCAACCAATACCTGATTTGACTTCAGGCCCACTCTATGAGACCAAATCCAGATCAAACACTATTTGAGTGATTGAGAACCTGAGACTAGATAGCTTAGAGTGACAGGCTGAAACCAAATACTAATATTTTAAAACAAGCAAGCAAACAAACATAACGTAGCAATAAAAATGACTCTAAATGACATTCTGTTGTACTAATCAACTAGTGCCTTCTCAGCCATTAGCAGAAGCTACCTCCTATAGCAAATGGAAATAAATACAGAGATTGCCCTCATACAGAGAGTGAGCGATTTTGACATACTTAGCCTCAAAAAAGAATGTCTCTATTAAATTCTTCCCCTTGGGGCTTTTGGAAAGTTGTTGAAGCGAAGGCAGAAAGAATGTAAGAGACTGAGAGAATGGAGGACACTAAGAGAAACTAGGCTGTCTACATCAACATGTTTTCTGCACATATGAACTCAAAGACACTGGGGCATCATGCACTGGGTCTGTACCTGCCTGCACCAGATTGGGTACTCAAACTGAAAGGAGAAGTGGGTACATGGCCACTTCTCTAATCCAGAAGCAATTTCTGATTGATAACCACATGCAAATGTAAATTTTGTTTCTTCTAAGAGAGTCTCACTGCGGAAGCAAACCACTCTTAAGTGGTATACTGCATGCCTATCAGTATAAGTCAACAGAAAATGAATTCAAAGTCATTATTGGAGGATCTATATTGCATAATGTCATGTTAGGTCTGTTTCTTCTTTTTATCTTACTAACTTATTTTACTTATATATTTTCTTCTCTAGTTTTTTTCTACAAGTACTTTACATATATTTGATAGCTTCTGGTGATGTGATTTTATGGGATTTCTGAGCATGTAAACAATTGATCTCTGGTTCTTGTGTCTTGTCTTGGGCTCTGTTCCATCTGTTTTTATCTTAGATATTTAAGATTTTGTTTTATCTTATTATATTTTCATTTAATTTTCTTATAATCCTAGACTGTGTTTTCTTAAATACAAAAAGGGATGGATCCAGATGGAAAGAAATTTGAGAAGAAATTGGGAACAATAGTGGAAAGAAAAAACACAATAAATATATATTTTGTGAAAAAATGCTTTGACAAAAGAAATAAAATTTACTTGAACATTATCAAAATTAAATATAAAGTAATAGCAATGAAATAAAATTTCATTTAAATGTAGTTATCATAATTAATTTGGCTAAATAATAACAAAACACAAGCAAGGTTTTCCTAATATAAATTGCACACAATTTAAAGTTCATATGATACTATTCCTCCTTCTGTTAAAACTTTGGAAGGATCCTCCTGAGGGCCCTAGAAATCTACAAGAAGAACATTACGATGGTTGCATCTGGACCCAGGGGTCCTGCTCAAACTATGGCATCAGCCAAAGACAATACGTGCAGTAAACGTTGAACCCCTAAACAAATCTAGCCAATGCACAGGACATTCTTCACAGTTGAGTGGAGAGTGTGGTCTGACTTTCACATGAACTCTGGTGCCCCATATTTGACCACGTCCCCTGGATGGGGAGGCCTGGTGGCGCTGCAAGGAAGGATAGCAGGCTACCAAGAAGAGACTTGACACCCTATGAACATATACAGGGGGAGGAGGTCCGCCTCATTCACAGTCATAGGGTAGGGGAGTAAGGGGAAAATGGGAGGGAAGGAGGAATGGGAGGATACAAGGGATGGGGTGACAATTGAATGTAATATGAATAAATTAATAAAATATATTTAAAAAGACTTCGGGCTTATTTTTTACTGAGCACATAGCATACCTTAGCCAAGTATCACTCACTCTCTTCTCCAAGGAAAAGGTGATTTCAATACTGTAGCATCAATAGTCTCCCTCTCCATCACTACAGATCATATACCCCAGTACCTATCATCCAGCACATTAGCACAATATTACCACCCATATCTTTTGCTTGTCTAGATGCCACATTTGTCCTCAATCTGCTTGAGACATAATCATAAGACTCACAAAATATAGACTTCTTTTAGCTGGATAACATTTTTCAGTATCTGGCAACATGAACTACACATTTCCGAAAATATTTCTCTATTGCTTCACTCCAATTTAGGTGTCCTCTTTTCCAAAGAGTCATGCCTCTTCAGCTGAATCATTACACCATTTCTACTTAACTTCTATGAGTCAGTTATAATGTTATTTGTTATGTTGCATGTGTGTGTCTATGTGTGTGTGTGTTTATCTAGAATACAAACATTGGCACAGTAATTGTCATGTAAATATTTATGAAACTCTATCATATTTTCCCATAAATACCTTGTAAATATAATCAGACACTGTATTTTTCTCTCCACCCATTTTACTCTGGTACATTGTTCTTAATATGTTCCATTTGTTCAACCACAATAAGAGACTGAATAACACAACCTAAGACATTGGTTAGAGAAAATGACTAAATTAAAGGTACTCCCTTTAGAATGATTGCAATATCTAAGATCCCAATCAAAAACTCAACTATATGCAACTCTGTTATGGGTTTTGTAAGTCGATGGAAACATGCTAAAGCAATGAATTGCTTTATGTAGAGGAAGGATAAGAGTAGAGTTAAATACTACCTACTCTGTCTGTTTTACAGTGTGTATGGGATATAGACCATGCATGGATTGAATAATAAGAGACAAGGATGTAAAGGTTAGTAGAAAGAGAAATTATTAATCTATTGTAAGATACAAGTGTTGGTATCATAGTTTTAAAAAAGGAGTAGAAGGACCTGAGAGAAGAAGAAGGGTCTAATATTATAACATTTGTAATAAAATATATATTCCTTTCTGAGTAAAATAGTGTATAATTAAATATGTGTTGTTTACTATATGCTAAAATATTATTTCTTCTTCCAAGATTTTAATGAATTTCTGTAGAATTTGGATAACTAGGTACTTAGCAAAAATTTAATTGTTAAATGCGTGGGAGAGGAGATGGATGGATACACACACATGTATTTGGTTAAATGGAGGTATATAGGCAATAATCATTTCACTATTTCATTTATGATACCTATTATAACTTCACAATAATAATTGCTTGAAATAATCTTTTATATTATTATACATACTTACTATGTGTGATTTTCCAATATCCCTTTGGAACTTTTTGTGAATGTAAAATATTTTGTTATAATTTAATGTGTATATTTGAGCACATATATAAAACAGCATTTAAGGAAATGAGAGGATAAATTTGGGAGCTGGTCCTCTCTTTTCTCTGTTGGATCAACGTTTTGAACTTAGGTGCTGTACTTATGGTCAGTGCTTGAGCCGATATTCAATGAATATCAGGTAAACCTTTACAAAGTCATTCATAACTGAACTAATTACTCTGGGATGGTGTTAACATTTCTTCCAGAAGTAATTTGTTCTTTTCTGCTTTCTATTTGCTTTAGTGTTTGAAGGTATTAAAATTGTGATGTTTCTTAAAAATAGCTTTGATTTGTATAAAATACCAGTTTTTCAAACTTGAAATATTTCAGACAGTATATAAAGAATGAAGAACAGTTTGTTTCCTATGAATTACACACACACACACACACACACACACACTCACATATATTCATTGTTCTGCCTAAACACGTTAAATTATCAAGAATATTCCTTTTATTTCAATTAGTTCATCTATCTAATGCTAACAACTTTCTCTGTTTCTATTAACACACAATAGTGTTTTATTTGCAAAGAAAGGATGTTTCAAGTCAGTATTCAATAATTGCTTCAATTTCTAAAAACAAAAACAGACCAAATATAAACATAATAATGTGAAATTATATAGAACAAAAACAAAAACCAGAAATGAATGAAACAAACAAACAATAAATAAAACAAAACAAAGATTGGAAAAGACCTAAAAGCCAGTTTTTTGAGAAGACAATCAAGATTGACAGAGCATTGGCCCAACTAACCAAAAGAAAAAAGTGGTCACCCAAAATCAGAATCTGAAATGAATTGGGAAACATTTACATTATATGTCAAAAAACACAGACTATGCCAACAGAATATTTTAAAAGCCTGTACTCTATTAAGTTGGAAAAATCTAAAGAAAATTGATAACTTTTTTCATTCATTCAACCTACTAAAGTTAAACTAAGAGACTAACCATCTAAATAGACTCACTACAAAGGTGGAGATCAACAATAAAAAGCACTCTGACTAAAACTATCTAGGCTGCCTGTAGTATAAGACTCACAAAGAGAATGTGCTAGCTATCAACTACATCTGAGCAGGGAGGTCTAGGCCCTTACTGTGCTTGGTACTTGGTTGGTGTATCAGTTTTGGCAGGCCCCCTCCTTGTGCCAGATTTGTTGGATCCATTGGTCTCCTCATGGAGATCTTGTCCCCTCCAGGTCCTTCTATACCCCCGACCCTTCCATAAGACTCACTGCACTCTACCCCAAAGTTTGGCTCTAAGTCTCAGCATCTGTGGACTCTCATACCCACTCACTGTTCACTTTCTCTTGGTGGAAAGTCTTAACAGGCTACAGAGAAAGAGTATGTAGGCAGTATACTTGATAGGCTCAGGTCAGATGATAGGAAGGGAGGACACCCCCTTTCTGAGGACCAGGGAAGGAGGGGAAGGCAGAGAAGGGATGAAGGAGGGAAGTGGGATGGAGAGATGAAGGAAGGGCTGTGATCAGAAGGTAAAGTAAATAAATTAAAAATAAAAATTTAAATAAAAAGTATCTATAGTGGCTAGAATCAAAAGCATCTAGTCTGAGTTAATCCATAGCAGAATTTTATCATATCTTCAAATAATAACTACAAAAAATATATACTAATTTATTATAAAGGGAGAAAGAAATAAAAGCATCACCACCAAACTCATTGTATGGAGGTAATATTACTCTAATGCTTAAATCAGATAAAGACACAGCAATACCAAAAAAAAAAAAAAAAAACTACAGACTGATATCTTTGGACAACACATTGAAAAGTCCTCAATAAAATCCTGCAAAGGATTTGTCTATCTTGTTGATTTTCTCAAAGAACCAACTCTTGGTTATGTTGATGCTTTGAATTGTTCTCTTTGTTTCTAATTATTGATTTCAGCACTGAGTTTTATGATTTCCAGAAGTCTATTTTTCATAGGTGTGCCTCATTCTTTTTGTTCTAGGTCTTTATGTTTGGTTTTAAGTTGCTAGAATAGGATCTCCCTATTTTCTCTATAAAGGTGCTTAGTGCTATGAACTTTCCTTTTAGCACTCGTTTTGTTGTGTCTCATGAGTTTTGGTACATTGTGCCTTCATTTTATTGAATTCTATGAAGTCTTTAATTTCCTTTTTTTTCCCTGCATAGGGAATTGTTCAATTTCCTTGAGTTTGTAGGCTTTCTATTGTTTCTGTTGTTGTTGAGTTCCAGTTTTAATACATAGTTGTCTGATAAGAACCAAAAGGTTATTTTAATCTTCTTGTATCTGATGAAGTTTGCCAAATAAAAATACTGGAAGATTAGTATAAACACATATCAAGAAGGTCATCCACAAAAATCAAGTTGGTTCTATCCTAGAAATGCAAGGCTGCTTCAACAAACATAAGCCAATAAATGTAACAAAAAGTAACTGGACTTCAAGATGAACACCACATGATCATATTAATAGATGCACAAAAGCCTTTGATAATATCCTGAATATTTTCATGATAAATGTCCCAGAGAGTATAAGACTAGAGGGAATATACCTCAACATAACAGGCTATATACCATAAACACTTCAGCTGGTATTACCTATCCTAAATGCAGAAAACTTGAAGTAGTTCTATGAAAGTCACAAATGAGACAGGGTCCCCATATCCACAATCATTTTTAATGTAGCACAGGAAGTACTCAATGAAGCAATAAAGCAAGTGAAGAAAATTAAATGGATAAGAGAGTGAGAAGAAAAGTAATTGATTCATTTGTAGCTGGTCTTTATTAAACATAACCTATCTCAAAGTTACATAATACATTTTCTAAAAGCAACCTTCACTATTAGTAAAGTGGATGGCTACAAAGCCAATTTAAAAAAAACATGGAAGACTTTCTATAAAGTAATAAGAAATACACAAAGACAGATATCATGGACACTGTAATTTACAATAATTCAAGGACAATTTGGAATAAATAAGACAATTTCTATAAAATCTAAACAATGACATCAAAGAACTCTGTAATGAAAACTTCAAATCTCTGACCAAAGAGACTGAGAAAAACCCTGATGAAAGAGATTGCAAAAACTATAGAACATGGAGAGACATTCTATGTTCATAAATTAGTAGAATCAATAGTGTGGAAATGCCATCCTACCCAAGGAAGTTTACAGATGCAGTACAAATCCAAATCAAAATAACATCAGTATTCTTCTCATAAATTAAAGAAACCTAAAAATTCATACGGAACCAGATTGATGTTAATAAATTGGCAACCAGAGACCAACCTGTGCAATTTAGTATTCAATGAAAATGAAGAGAATCTCTTCTTTTTGTTCCTTACATACATTCTTCAGACACTGTTTTCAACACCTGAGATTTTGCTATTTTTGTAGGTATGAAATCATTTCCCTTTGATTTGCTTTAGTTTCTTCATGACGTGGTGTTGAGCAGCATTTCACAGGATGCACACATGTTTGCATTTGAAATGTTTGCTATATCTTCTGTCACAGATTTTATTTTCCACAATTGTTTTGGGATTCTGAAATCTTTACATTTTAGTGCTGCATGGCATAAGTGGGAGTTTTATTTGCAAAAGTCTATTCCACATACAAGATAAACTAATCTAAGAAATATTTATTAAAGGTCACTTTTCCCTGAAATATTGCCATGGCCATATCTGAGTAAACTAATTATACCCATCAGTCAAACAGCTGGCTATTCCAGATTTTGAACATAAATAGTAACAATGATAATTCTATATCAACAACAAATACAGATTCATATATATAGTCCTTCTGTTTTGTTGGCTTGCCATGGAAAATTCTGTACTGCTTTATGTCTGACACTTCTCAAGACCATGACTTAATCAATATAATTAAATAAAATGACAACTTTCTTTCTGTAAGAATAATATTTTTGATTAATTTCTAAATGAATAATTTTTTTCCAAATGCATTATCCGCTTGTCCTCTAGATATTTACATTTTAAGCTAAAGAACAATGTAACTGAATGAGTACAATATGTACTGTTATTTTAATGGGAAAAACAATTCAGTGGATAAAAATTCTATGAAGTTATTTTGAAATATTGTAAAAATCTTTATTTTAAAATATTAATATTTAAAACATAATTCTCAATATTGAATCGTGTGTGAATGGTATTAAGAATTCTTCTTTTTATTTTTGGCCTTATAGTTACTCAGGAAGAGATGTAAATTTGGTGAAGTAATTTAAATGATATACCTGCCCTAGTTCCTTGCACATTTATAAATGGTAGTGAGTCACCAATTGCCTTGTATAGTAATGTATGAAATTCAAGAGAAAGTCCTCTGATGTTTGTCTTAGAATTATATTTAGATCAATGAATTCTTTGGAAGAAACTTCACAAAGAGAATCCTACAGGAACTCGACATGTTCTGTTATAGATTGGTACATTCTGCTCACTAAACACATACTTGATAGTCTTTTTTAAAAGCCCATTATATCATAGATCTTCTAGGCATCCTGTATTATTCAGATATCATTCAGAATGAATACTTAAATACCTAGCACAGAACACCATGTCCACAGTTTCCTGATTTATTCACAGAGAAGAAAGTACTTTTCATTTCAGAAGAGTCCATTGTGTCCTAGCATGCATTACCACCAAATCATCCTTTGGTTTCACACCTTTTCTCCTTGTTCTCTCATAGTCTCACATTGTGAGCACAGCTTTGCCCTAGTGGTAGTCCTCATTTGTTTTGTTTGTTACAACAGATATATTTTGCTATAATGTCTTAATACTTTTTCTATTTGTTTTTCATTTTCTATACATTTTATTTGTTCCCAAAATTTTATTTATGCTTTCTAATACTTCATCTTGTGCCCCTCATATATGTCGTGTGTCACCTTATCATATCTATCTCTTCTAATCCATTGTAAATACTGTAAACTTGTTCTTATTTCTCTGTAAAGAGCAAACACGTTCCTTGACTCATCTCTCTTTTCCTATGTTTGCACAGACATCTAAGGTAGCAATAGTTAACTGAAATCTCACCATCTTAAGTAAGAAGTATCATTAAGTACCACCAAATTTTTCTATAGTAGTAGAGATTAATGAATTATGGTTGGGGTAAATCTGTGACTACAAGCTTACTGTTTGTCTCAGAGAAGACCAACTCAAGCAAACCAAGGTAGCCCTGTTACGAGAAAAGACAGAAAACAGCTAAAATGGTTGGAATCCATGGAAGAGAGTAAGAGGCAAGGACACTTCCCTCAAATATTACTGTAAAATGTTACAAAGGATGTGAAACCCACATTTAATGCATTTATAATATTTTCTACTTGGCACGTCTCCCTGTCTGTTTTATGAAAGTGAGGTTTTTCCTCATCAGCTATTCCTTACTTTGGTTTGAGACTATAATTATTCATTTATTTTATGCTGTGTAATATTTAGTAACAATTCTCAACTTTTTTTATTTTAAAACTCTTATCTCAACTATATGTGTAATATCTAATTAGTGCCATTAAGTGACATCAGGGAACAGCTGCTTCTACACCTCCTTTATATCTAATTTTAAAATAAAGTATATTATTAGAAGAAAAAATTTAAGTAAAAATGATATTCTCTTATACCAACTTCTGCATGGTGTAATATATGGACCATGCCTCATCAGTGTGCAGTTCAGAATAAAAACATGTAACCAGTAACTCAGTTTTGGCTTTAAAAAATGTCAAAATTGGCTATCTTTCAACAGCGTTTCTTAATTATTTAACTACAAAAATATGATGCTGACTGACATAGACTGTAGTTGTCTTCTATCCCATGCCTTTCTTCAGTATTCATTTAAACCAGAAACAATAATGCACACAAACTTATAAAATGTGATATTCCCAACAACCGTCTCTTCAGAAAAACTGACAGTATGTTTCTAAGTTCTGTAAGTTTTTTGACAATTCTATTTTACCAGAATATAAGAATAAGGAATCAGAAAAAGTAGATTATCTCTCCAGAGGTTGAAGTTACAGCTCAGAAGTTGCTCGAAAGTCCTTCTCAAATGAGTTGGGCTCAATGCCAATATTAGCTAGAAAGCTACACTTCAGACCTACTGGTTCACTCTTTTCTCGAACTAATCTAATCTACTGCTGTTATTTTATACTGTAGACATTGAATAAGATGTGTTCTTGTACCTTTAAATAAAATTGTAGATTGTGCAAATTATACTTATTTGAGATAGTTGGTGAAATATTTACAAAATTTTATATTTAGCATATTTCTCTATTAAAATTATAATCATAAATCTACAATAAATACACTTATTTTTAGATTTTTCTTTATTTTGTATTATTCATTAATAAACAGTATGCCTATTGCCTAACCCAAGACCCATGCCATGGGAGAGAGCTAACCACTGACACTATTAATGATACTCTGCTAGGCTTGCTGACAGGCACCTAGCAGAGTTGTCATCTGAGAGGCTTTACCCAGCAACACTTCAAAACAGATGCTGAAAACAATGTGAAAAATTGGGCGATGTGCAGGTAGTCTTAGGGAAACCTGGGGGGAGAAGAAAAGGACTTGGTGTTGACAGAAGCTTCATAAGAAGACCCACAGAGGGGGATCCAAGATGGCAGCAAGCAGTGTGGACCATGTTTGGAGGCTCCAGTGAACAATTCAGGGAATTGCACAGATTTCTGAGACAGGAACACCAAGGTCTCCACACCACGGCAGCGGGAGTGCTCCACAGTTCAGAGGGACCAGGGTGCAGAGGACCTGCATGCCCCTGCACACAGGAGGAGCGTGGATTTTCTCGGATCGGAGCGGCAGAGGCAGCAGCACCAGCGGCACCAGTGGCACCAGCGTCAGTAGCGGCAGTGGCTGAGGTTTGCAGCTCATAGCCTGCTGGTGGAGGCGATTGGTGTGGTGGCAAGTGGGAGTTGCTGCGGGAGCGGGGACTCTGGGCAGGATTTGGTTTGCGTGGTGCCTTGGGACCCAGACTGGACTCGGTGGACAGTTCGGCCCCAGAGTTCCGGGTTTAGGCCCAGCTCAGCAAGCAATTCTGCCCGAGGCACTAACTCAGCACTGCCACAGCTCCCCTGCTGTGGTGCAGGCTTAGCAGAGGGCTCAGTTCTACCCTAGGCACCACCTCAACTCAGTGGCAACTCCCCTGCAGTGACGCAGTCTGGGCGGAGAGCTTGGTTCCACCAGCAGCGCTGGCTCAGCACAGCCACAGTTCTCCTGCTGTGACGCAGGCTGGGCAGACTGGTCAGTTCCACCAGAAGCCCTAGCTCAGCATAGCCGCAGTTCTCTTGCTGTGACACAGGCTGGGCAGAGCGCTCAGTTCCACTGGCTCTAAGAATCAGGTTGGACACAGGGTGCAGTTTGAATCCAGAATTCCTGGCTGAGATTGGGGGACAGTTTGGGCCCTGAGTCAATAACCGACCACAGCACGCACTTTGGGCCAAAAGCCCTTACCTGAGCTTGGTGCATAGTCCCAGCCCAAAAATTCTGGCTGGATCCTGTGTGCATTTTTGGGCCCAGAATCCCTAGATGAACTCGGCAGATGGTTTAGGCCCTGAGAATCTAGCTGAGTTCGGCCCGTGGTTCGGGCCCAGTGTTTCTGGCTGGACTTGGCAGGGGACACAGAAGGCTGTGGATACCTTGGCCTGACCCAACGCTCATTCAGAGACCCAGAATGATTGCAGGACCCACAGCACAGGGGAGCTGAAGATCACTGGATTTGAGAGTCCAAAACTATAGGCCTAACCTCCTAACATCCACACCAGTGAAGCAATAGAGCTCCCAGCCTAGGAAAATCTTGAGACAACAAGTGAATCTATCATCACACTCCCTCCATCCAATTCTGGAAGCTACCCAACAAAAACAGAGATGGCAAGATGTCTAAAGGACAGTAAAAAAGCAAACGCAAAAACCCCAAAAGAATATGGTGTCTCCAGTTTCCAGCTATCCCAAAGAAAACAACCCAGAGAACTAAAATACAATAGAAATACAAGAAAATGACCTCAAATCCTTAGTAATGAGGATTGTAATGGAGGAAACAAATGAAATTCCTAATTAAATGTAGGAAGAGACAGACAAACAGGTGAGAGACATAAAAGAAGCACATAGAGTGGAACTGGAAAAATTGCAGGAAAATGTGAACAACCAGATGAAAGAAATAAATAAAACTGTTCAAGCTCTGAAGACCTATAAAGAGGCAATGGAAGAAACTCAGGAATATACAAAAAATCAGAGGAAAGAATTCAAAAAGTCAGTTCAAGATCTGAAAGTGAAAATGGATTCAATTATAAACACACAGACAGAAGAAAAACGAGAACGTGAGACCCCAGAGAAGAAGGCGAGCAACACAGAGGTGAGCTCTAACAGAATCCAAGAGATGGAAGAACGAATTTCAGGTCTAGAAGATACAATCACAGATCTGAAGCAGCCATCAAAGAAAATACCAAATCTGGAAAACTCCTGACACAAAACATTCAAGAGATTAAGGACTCCATGAAAAGAAGAAATTTGAGGACAGTAGGCATTGAAGAAAGAGAAGATATCAGACTCCAAGGCCCGGAAACTATTCTCAACAAAATCATAGAAGAAAATTTCCCCAATCTAAAAAAAGAGATGCCTACAAACATACAAGAGGCCTACAGAACACCAAATAGAATTGACCAGAAAAGAACAACTGCCTGTCACATAATAATCAAAACATAAAACATACAGAACAAAGAAAAAATATTAAAAATTGCAAGGGAAAAGGGCCAAATAACATTTAATGGCAAACCTATCAGAATTACACCCGACTTCTCAGCAGACACCAAAAAGCCAGAAGGGCCTGGACAGAGATCCCGCAAACCCTAAGAGACAGCAAATGCCAGGCTAGACTACTTTACCAGCAAAACTATCAATGAGCATTGATGGAGAAAACAAAATATTCCATGACAAAAACAAATTCAAACAGTACCTATCCACAAATCCAGCTTTACAGAAGGTACTAGAAGGAAAACTCCATCCCAAAGGGCCAAGCTACAACCAAAACTACCCAGGAAATAGATAACTATCCCATGGCAAAACTACAACTACACAAATGCTCGACTGGGAGCAACATCAAAATTAAGACTCTTAACAGTCACTGGTCATTAATATGTCTCAACATCAATGGTCTCAATTCTCCAATAAAAAGACACAGACTAACTAAATGGGTGCATAAACAAGATCCAACATTCTTCTACATTCAAGAAACACATCTAACCCATAATGATAGGCATTACCTCAGGGTAAAAGGTTGGAAAAAAATATTCCAAGCAAATGGTCACAAGAAGCAAGCAGGTGTAGCCATTATAGTATCGAACAAAATAGACTTTCAGCCAAAATTAATCAAAAGAAATGAGGAAGGACACTTCATACTCATCAAAGGTAAAGTCAACCAAGATGACATCACAATTCTGAACATCTATGCTCCCAATACAAGGGCATCCACATTTGTAAAAGATCTGCTAAAAAAGCTTAAACCAAACATCGATCCACACACAATAATAGTGGGAGACTTCAACACTCCACCCTCACTGAAGGATAAGTCATTGAAACAGAAACTAAGCCGAGAAATAACATCATTAACCAATGCCATGGGTCTAAGGGATCTAACAGATATCTATAGAACCTTTCACCCAAACAAGAAAGAATATACCTTCTTCTCTGCACCCCATGGAATCTTCTCCAAAATTGATCACATCGTAGGTCAGAAAGCAAGCCTCAATAAATACAAGAGGATTGAAATAATACTTTGTATCCTATCAGATCACCATGTTCTTAGGCTGCAATTCAACAACAACAGAAATAACAAAAAGCGTACACGTACGTGGAAACTAAACAACTCTCTGCTAAATGACACCTGGGTCAGGGAAGTAATAAAGATAGAAATCAAGGAGTTTCTGAAATTCAATGAAAATGAAGGAACAACATACCCAAATTTGTGGGACACATTGAAAGCAGTGCTAAGAGGCCAATTCATAGCACTAAGTGTCTTTAAAAAGAAATTGGAAACATCGCACATAAGCATCTTAACAACACAACTGGAAGCCCTAGAAAAAAAAAAGAAGCAGAAAACACCCAAAAGGAGTAGACATTTGGAAATAATTAAACTCAGGTCTGAAATTAACAAATTAGAAACACAGAAAACAGTCCAAAGAATTAACAAAACCAAGAGCTGGTTCTTTGAGAAAATCAACAAGATAGACAGACCATTAGCCAAACTAACTAAAAGGCAGAGAGACATTAACCAAATCAACAAAATCAGAAATGAAAGGGGGGGGGACATTAGCAACAGACACTGAAGAATCATAAGATCCTACTTTGAAGGCATATGTGCCACAAAATTTGAAAATCTAAGGGAAATGGATGATTTTCTTGATCAAGTTCACTGCCAAAGTTGAGTGAAGAACAGATAAACAAGCTAAATAGTCCCATTTCCCCTACAGAAATAGAAGCAATCATCGATAGTCTCCCAACCAAAAAAAGCCCAGGGCCAGATGGTTTCAGTGCAGAATTCTACCAGACCTTCAAGGGCGAGCTAATACCAATATTATTCAAGCTACTCCAAAAGATAGAAATGGATGGAACTTTACCAAATTCATTCCATGAGGCCATAGACTCATTGATACCTAAACCTCCAAAGACTCAACAAAGAAAGAGAATTTCAGACCAATTTCTCTTATGAAAATCAATAAAAAAAATACTAAATAAAATACTTGCAAAATGAATACAAGAACACATCAAAGATATCATTCATCATGACCAAGTAGGCTTCATTCCAGGCATGCAGGGATGGTTTAATATATGGAAATCCATCAATGTAATCCACCATATAAACAAACTGAAAATAAAAAACCACATGATCATCTCCTTGGATGCAGAGAAAGCACTTGATAATATCCAACACCCATTCATGTTTAAAGTTTTAGAGAGATCAGGATGCAAAGCACTTTCCTCAACAAAATAAAGGCTATATACAGCAAGCCAATAGCCAAAACCAAAGTAAATAGTGAGATACTCAAGGAAATTCCTCTAAAATCGGGAACAAGGCAACGCTTCCCACTCTCTCCATATCTCTTCAATATAGTACTCGAAGTTCTAGGCAGAGCAATAAGACAACAAAAGAAGATCAAGGGTATCCAAATGGGAAAGGAGGAAGTCAAATTATCCCTATTTGCAGATGATATGATAGTGTACATAAGTGACCCTCAAAATTCCACCAGAGAACTCCTACAGCTGATAAACACCTTCAGCAAATTGGCTGGATACAAAATTAACTCAAAAAAGTCTGTAGCCTTCCTATACACAAATGACAAGCTTGCAAAGGAAGAACTTAGGAAAGCCACACCCTTCACATTAGGCACAAGCAATATAAAATATCTAGGAGTTACTCTAACTAAGCAAGTGAAGGACTTGTTTGAAACAAATTTCAAAACTCTGAAGAAAGGGATTGAAGATGACCTGAGAAGATGGAATGATCTTTGTTGCTCATGGAGCAGGAAAATTAACATAGTAAAAATGGCCATCCTACCAAAAGCAATCTACAGATTCAATGCAATCCCTATCAAAATACCTCCACAATTTTTTAAAGATATTGAAAGTTCAATTCTGAACTTCATATGGAAAAACAAAAAACCCAGAATAGCTAAAACAATCTTGTACAATAAAAGGTGCTCCGGAGGAATCTCTATACCTGATATCAAACTGTACTATAAAGCAATAGTAATTAAAACAGTATGGTACTGGAACAGCAACAGGCTGGTTGATCAGTGGAATCGAATTGAAGATCCGGATAAGAATCCACACACATATCGTCACTTGATTTTTGACAAAGAAGCCAAATACATTCAATGGAAAAAGAATAGCATATTCAACAAATGATGTGGGTCAAACTGGAGGTCTATGTGTAAAAAAGTGCAACTTGACCCGTATTTGTCACCTTGCACAAAACTCAAATCCAAGTGGATTAAAGACCTCAACATAAAACCAGAGACACTAAGTCACTTAGAAGAAAAAGTGGCGAAGAGCCTGGAACATATTTGGCACAGGAGACAACTTCCTGAACAGAACACCAACGGCCCAGGCCTTAAGGTCAACCATTAATAAATGGGACCTCATGAGGCTGAGACGTTTCTGAAAGGCAGGAGACACTGTCAAGAGAACAAAGCGACAGCCTACAGACTGGGAAAAGATCTTCACCAACCCTATATCTAACAAACGTCTAATATCCAAAATATATAAAGAACTCAAGAAATTTAACACCACCAAACCAAATAACCCAATTGAAAAATGGGGCTTGGAACTAAACAGAGAATTCTCAACAGAGGAGTATCAAATGGCTGAGAAACACTTAAAGAAATGCTCAGCCTCCTTAGTCATCAGGGAAATGCAAATCAAAACAACTCTGAGATTCCATCTTACATCCATCAGAATGGCTAAGATCAAAAATTCAAGTGACACCACATGCTGGCGAGGATGTGGGGAGAGAGGAACACTCCTTCATTGCTGGTGGGAATGCAAACTAGTACAACCACTTTGGAAATCTATCTGGTGCTATCTCAGAAAAATGGGAATAGGGCTTCCTCAAGACCCAGCTATTCCACTCCTTGGAATATACCCAGAGGATGCTCCAACACGCAACAAGAAAATTTGCTCAATCATGTTCATAGCAGCCTTATTCATAATAGCCAGAACATGGAAACAGCCTAAGTGTCCATCAGTAGAAGAATGGATAAAGAAACTGTGGTACATATACACTATGGAATACTACTCAGCTATTAAAAACAAGGAATTCTCAAAATTTGTGGATAAATGATGGAGCTAGAAATTATCATAATGAGTGAGTTAACCCAGAAGCAGAAAGAATCAAATGGTATATACTCACTTATATCTGCATACTAGCCTAAGGAGCATGTCCCAGAAAAGCCTTCACTTACAAAGAAACTGGGACAAAGGGGCGGACATTCTATTGGGACTCTAAATGAGAGAAGCATGGGAGAATAGCAAAGTAGAAGGATCCAGAGGGTCCTAGAAACCTACAAGTAGAACATTATGATAGGCAGATTTGGGCCCAGGTGTCCTGTTCAAACTAAGGCACCAGCCAAGGACAATACAGGCGGTAAACTTTAAGCCCCTACCAAGATCTAGCCAATGGTCAGAACATTCTCCACAGTTGAGTGGAGAGTGGGGTATGTCTTTCTCACGTACTCTGGTGCCTCACATTTGACCATGTCCTCTGGAGTGGGAGACCTGGTGGCACTCAGAGGAAGGGCAGCAGGTTGCCAAGAAGAGACTTGATACCCTATGAGCATATACAGGGGGAGGTAATCTCTCTCAGGAACAATCATAGGGGAGTGGAACAAGGGGAAAATGGGGGGGGGGGAGGGAAGAATGGGAGGATACAAGGGATGGGATAAACATTTAAATGTAACAAGAATAAATTAATTAAAAAAAAAGAAGACCCACAGAGCCAACTAACCAGGGCTCAGAGGGTCTTGCTGAGATTGAAGCACCAAGAAGGACCATGCGTGGACTGGATGTAACTGATGAGCATCTCAGAATTCCTATGAGTCTGCTAATAATTGGAGCAGTGGTTGTCTCTGATATAGTCTTTGATTGCAGCTTTTTGATCAACTATTCCCTGGCAGGACTGCCATGTCAGGCCACAGGGGAAGAGGGCATGCTCAGTCCTGATGTGACTTGATGAGCCCAAGTTGATAAGAATGGGTGCTCCCCTTTTCTGAAGAATAGGGGAGAAGGAATAGGGGAGAGTAAGGGAGGTTGACACTAGGAGAAGAGAAGGGATGTGGCTACAACCAGGGTTTAAAGTGAATAAACGAAACAAATATATAAAAATAAAAATAAAATGAAATAAAAACTATGCCTATTATTAACAAAAAGAGCAAACATGTAATAATTTTGTGGCTTGCAGTGATTTATTAAAATTTAAGGATAACATATACTCTTCTTGGTGTTTCAAATAGTTTTATTTGTTGAATACAGTGTCATTAATTGTCCTCAAGGCTATTTGTCTTCATTGCTACTACTTTTTCTATAATACATTTTAAAACACATGGTTGTGGTAAGAGACACACAGAACATGACAATAGTATATTATGTATGCACCTGTGAGATCAAGGTAAGGATGCTTAAAAATTCAGGCTTTAATTACAGTTTCAAGTCTGGAGTAAAAGGAGGATTTTTTTCAGATACAGAAGTGGACAATGCAGTCAGGGAATCAGATATTTTCCTTGAAGGACCTCAAACCAAGGAAGATGGGAAGAATTAGGTAATTGATTTTTTCTAATGGAGAGTGCATGCTTTTGCCAGCATCTTCATTCTGTTCCAGTCAAACTAGATTTAGAATTTTGGACTCCAGAACAAGGCAAGAATAAAGTTTTGGATGACGATAATTTACGAAAGAGATGACAGAATGTTAATATAATCTTATTATGTCATTCAACCCTAGGCAAATCTAGATTTTCAATAATTTGGGAAACATTATGTTATTATTTTTTTGTTAATTAGAAAAACGATCATAAATGTTTATTATATATCTTTCCTTTTATCCTCTGTTTCTGTGACTCATATGAATTCTGTATTTTGTTTGTCTGTTTATTTTGAGATAGTGTTTCTCTTTGTAACCTTAGCTGTCCTGGAACTCACTTTATAGATCAGGCTGGACTCAAATTCAGAGATCCACTTACCTTTGCATTCTGAATGCTAGGTTAAAAGGGGTGTGCCACCATCATCCAGCAAATTTTGTATTACATAGGGACAGAAAAATAAGAGGAACTGACAGGTGTCAAGAAGTGATAGGAGTATTCTTAATTTATTTTTCTCTCTTTTATGTCAATCCTTAATATCTCTAATCTGGTTTCTTTAGTATCCCTGAAATTGCAAACAAAGGGGCAACTATAAGGCAACCAAATCTTCAGATATGAGTATACACTATGGAAAAACCATCTGTTTTAGTGTTCTGTTGCTATGAAGAGGTACAATAACAAGAGCAACTCTTATAAAAACAAATCAATTAATTGAGACTTATAGTTTCTGACGTTTAGACCATAATTCATAATTATTATGGCAGGGAGAATGGCAGCATATAGGCATATAGGTGCTAGAGAAATAGCTGATTGTTCTATGTCTGCATCTGCAGGGTGAAGGAAGGTGACACTGGACCTGGCTGGGGCCTTTTAAACTTCAAAGTCCACCCACAGTGACATAATTCCTCCAACAAGGCACCTCTTAATCCCTCCCAGGTAGACACATTCCTTAATGAGTTAAACTATGATTCTTTGATTAGGCATTCTATTCACATCACCAAACTAGAAATTATAAAGGGAAAATGTGTGTGTGTGTGTGTGTGTGTGTGTGTGTGTATGTGTGTTTGCACACACGCATGTGTGAAAGGTAATAAAAGGATACAGATGTTAGAAGAGTAAGTAGAAAATGGGGAAGTCCTCCAACTGGGGAAGAGTGAGGGAAGTTAATATTAAAGAAGAAAATGAGCAAATAGAACCAAAGTCACTTGAAACAATCTCAAGGGATTATATTATTTCATATTTACAGACAATTATACACAACACATCTAAGTAAAACTTTTAAAATATGACTATACCTGGCCTGACAATATTACATACAATATTCAGAGACAAACAAATCCCCAGTACCATACATGAGAAAATTACATTTAGATGATCGCTCAGGGTAGTTCAAGTAACTTCCAGTACAAAAGAAGAAATTGTTCTACTTGTAGGTTTCTAGGATCCTCTGGAACCTTCTATTTTCCCATATTTATGATGGGCAGATCTGGGCCCAGGGGTCCTGCTCAAACTATGGCACTAGGCAAGGACAATATGTGCAGTAAACTTCAAACCCCTACCCAGATCTAGCCAATGGACAGGACATTCTCCACAGTTGAGTGAAGACTGGGGACTGACTTTCACATGAACTCTGATGCCCCATATTTGACAACATCCCCTGGATGGGAAGGCCTGGCAGCACTCAGAGGAAGGATAGCAGACTACCGAGACTTGATACCCTAGGATCATATCGAGGGGGAGGAGGTCCCCCTCAATCACAGTCATAGGGGAGGGGATTAAGGGGAAAATGGGAGGGAGGAAGGAATGGGAGGATACAAGGGATGGGATAAAAATTTAGATGTAATATGAATAAATTAACAAAATATATTAAAAAAAAAGACAATTGATGTAGCTCTTGGTAACCACAGAAGGATGAAAGTAAGACACTATTTCTCAAGAATTGTCACACTTCAGACATAGGATTCAGATAATTTGGTCTAGAACCGATCTGAAATCCTCCTTCTTGCATTTTTCTATTTATGGTACTTGAAAGTACTATACAAGTTACCACAGAAGAGAAACTATTAATTCTACCATCTCTGGCACCTATGAACCATCAATAATGATCAACATGGCAAGAAAAGGTGCAATAAATTTCACTTACATGTTGTTAGTAACCAACAGCTATCTAAGTCAAATTAAGGCATGTATAACAAATATGAAATCAGGCCTGCTATTATAAACCTAGGCAACTTTGCAAGGCTGCTGAAAACATTTCTGCTTTCAACCATATTTGGGAATTATGCACTAGATAGTTGAAAACTTCTAATCTGTATTAGTTTTTATCTTTGTGAAAAATGTGAGGATGGATGTCTGTACTGATTTAATGACAACAGAAATAGTGGAAGTCAGCAGGGTGTGATAGTACATGCTTTTCATCCTAGCACTGGGGAGGCAGAGTCAGGCTGATGTCAGAGTTCGAAGCCAGTCTGGTCTACAGAGTGAGATCCAGGGCAGCCAAGGCTACACAGAGAAACCCTGTCTCTCTCTCAAAAAAACAAAACAAAACAAAAAAACAAAAAACAAAAAACAAACAAGAAATAGTGAAAGTCAGTTTTGTTACTGTGTTTCTCTTATACACACACATACACACACACACACACACACACACACACACACACTTTAAATAGCAGTAATTTTAAAACTACTGCATGTTAAAGAGCATAGACCACATTGCTCCTAAAGTCTAAATTCCTTTCCTGGGGAGTCCTCATCCACTACAAATTTTTCTAAGGAGTATGTCTTCTGAGATTTGTTTCTCTCCTTAGATTTTACCGTTCTTCCTTCCTTTCTTTTTCCCTTCTCTTTGCACCATTTTTTCATTCTTTCCTTTTATTTCTGCCTGAGAATTAATGCTGAATCTAGAATCTTGTACATTCACTCTGTAGTATGTAGGCATGCTGTGAACTAGCCCCCAACCCCAAGCTCTCGAGTAACCAGGATTATAGTTTTGCACAGTGTACTCTAGGCATTTTTACTTACTGTTCTCTAATTTTCATATTTCAAATCGTGTATTTATGTACAAGTGTGTCTCTGTGAATATGAGCTATGTGAGCCAAGTGGAACTTTGATGTAAAGATTTATTGTTAACTTGCTGACATTGCAGAAAACTTTTCTCTGAAAATTCCATTAAGTTTTGTGAAATTTTAAAAGTGAGAAGTACTTGTTTGACACAAAATTTGAATCCTCACTGTAGATCAACTATTTGTCATTTTATGAGATATTTGTTTTTTAACATGCAAATTTATTTACTTGTTTGACAAATGTAACAAGTAAAATCTTAATATTATATTCATCAAGATAGTTGCTGAAAAACTGCATCCAAAAATTAGAGCAGCGGCTCTGTCTCTGATTGTGCCATTTACTTTAAACCATTTAATTAAGCATGTCTTCCCAACATAACTCACATCTTTCTCTTCTTGGATGAGATAGGGTAATTTTCAGATATGTCTATTATGATGATCAATATATCAATTTTAAAGGAACAAAACAAATAATTCCTTATAGTAAACCCTCTGAATTAGTGGTCAAGTAAGCATTTCAACATAGTTTTGTCTGCAGTGTGTGTTGTTCACAGAAATATAATTCATCATATTTAATTTTATGTAATTATATAATTTTTCAACAAAATATTTAAATGTTTAGATTTTTTGATTTATTTATTTTTATTTCAATAATTTACAGTTTCACATCAGCTCTCCTTCCACTCACGCTGCCTCAAACTGCCTCGCCCACTATTGCCTCTTAGACTTCTCAGAGAAAGGAGGCCCTCTAAGTGTTACCAATCCACCATGACACCACAAATCACACCAGGGCTAAGTGCTTCCTCTCCTACTAAGTCCAAACAAGGCAGCCCAGCTAGGGGACAGAATCCAAAAGCAGGTAACTGAGTCAGAGACAGCTTCTGCTCTCATTATTCAGGGACCCACATGATGACTAAGCTGCATATCAGCTACATATGCATTTAAATATGACAAAAATAATGACACTTTAAATGGTTTCCTGTCGTGTCGTTTGTCTTACAGAAGCTTTTCAGTTTTATGATGTCACATTTATTAATAGTTGATCTTAGTGCCTTAACTAGTGGTTTTCTCTTCAGGAGGTTGACTACTGTGCCAATGAGTTCAAGGCTGTTCTCCACTTTCCCTTCTAATTGATTTAGTGTATCTATTTTCTGTTGAGGTCTTTGGTCCACTTGGACTTGACTTTTGCAATGCTCATTCTGTTTGTATTGGTATTGGTATTAGGTCTTCGTTCTGGAAAGTCCTGTACAATTCTGTGCTGAAACTTCTGATGGTGGGGTTCCTTTGTTTGTTGAGAAACTTTTAGTAATTACTTCTTTTTCCTTAAGGGTTATATTCCTATTAAAATTGTTTATCTGATCTTGATTTAGTGTTGGTAAGTGGTATCTATCAAGAAAATCATTCATGTTATTTAAATGTTCCATTTTTTTTTGTGGTGAATAGGTTTTTTCCTTTAATTTTATTAACTTATTGAGATTACAACTCAATTGTTATCCCATCACTTGTATCCTCCCATTCCTCCTTCCTGCTTTCATCCTATTCTCCTCCCCTAGGTCTATGACCGAGGTGGACCTCCTCCCCCACTATATGGTCATAGGCTATCAAGTGTCATCTTGGTAGACTGCTTATTGTTTCGTTGAGTGCCACCAGGCCTTCCCACCAAGGGGAATTGTCAAATATGGAGCACCAGGAGGATAGGTTTTTGAAGTAAGAACTACTGATTCTTTGTATTTTGTCTGTGTCTGTTGTTAGTTTTCCTTTTTCCCTTCTGATTTTGCTAATTTAGATACTGTCTCCCTGTACTTAACTGTCTTTTGTTAGTTTAGCTAACAGTGTGTCTATTTTGTTGATTTTCTCAAAGAACCAGCTCTTGGTTTTGTTTATTCTTTGTATTGTACTGTTTGTTTACTGTATTGATTTCAGCCCCGAGTTTGATTATTTCCTGCTGTCTGCTTCTCTTGTGTGTGCTTCTTTCTTTTTGTTCTAAAGATTTCAGGTGTACTTTTAAATTGCTGGTATGAGATCTCTCCAATTTCTTTATGACGGAAATTATTGCTATGAACTTTGCTCTTAACACTGCTTTCATCGTGACCCATAAATTTCAAGTATGATGTACCTTCATTTTCATTGAATTCTAGAAAGTCCTTAATTTCCTTCTGTACTTCTTCCCTGACCCTAGTGGTCACTGAGTAGAGTTGTTCAGTTTCCATGTGTTTATAGGCTTTCTGTTGTTTCTATTGTTGAAGTCCATGTATAATCCATGATGGTCTGATAGAATACATTGTGTTTTTCAGTTTTTGTGTATCTGTTGAAGCTTGCTTTGTGACTGAGAATTTAATACATTTTTGAGAAGGTTCCATGAAGTGCTCAGAGGAAGACTCTTTTATGTTAGGATGGAATGTCCTGTAGATATACATGAGCTTCTATTGACTCATAATATCAATTAGTTTCATTATTTCTCTGTTCAGTTTCTGTTTTGATGACCTGTCCTTTGGTGAGAAAGGTGTGTTGAAATCTCATACTCTTGGTGTGTGCAGTTCAATGTGTTATGTAAGCTGTCTTTTACAAAGGTGAATGCCCTTGCATTTGAGGCATATATGTCCAGAATTGAGATGTCTTCTTGGTGAATTTTTCTTTGATGAGCATGACATGCCCTTTACCATCTCTTTTGATTAATTTGGTTGAAAGTCTGATTTTTTACATGTTAGAATAGCTACTTGCACTTGCTTCTTGGGTTTATTGGAAAAACTCTGTCAGCCCTTTACTCAGAGGAAATATTTTTCTTTGCTATTGAGGTGGGCTTCTTTATGCAGCATAAGGATGGATCCCTATTTTGCCATCATTCTATTAGCCTGTATCTTTTTATTGGTGAGTTGAGACCATTGAGGTTGAGAGATATAAATTGGCAATGATTGTTAATTCCTGTAATTTTGATGTTGGTGGTGTTAGTGTGTCTGTTTGTGTGTGCTTCCCTTTTCTTTTTTTCTGGTGTGGAATTATTTATTGTCTGTGTTTTCTAGATATAGTTACCCTCCTCGTGATAGTTTTCCTTCTACTATTTTATTTAGTGCTGGATTTGTGTGTATATATATCACTTATTTTTTTTAGACTATCTTGTTTGCTCCATCTAACATGACAGAGAATAGAATAGTCTGGGATAACATTTGTGGTCTCGTAGGGTTTGTAAGATATCTTCCTAGGCCTTCCAGGCCTTTAGAGTGTCTATGGGGAAGTCAGGTGTAATTCTGATAGGTCTGCATTTATGTTACTTGGCCTTCTCCCCTTGCAGCTTTTAACATTCTTTCTTTGTTCTATAGATTTAGTGTTTTGATTTTTATGTGGCAAGATGATCTTCTTTCTGGTCCAGTCTAATTGGTATTCTGGGTGCTTCTTGCATGATTATAGGCATGGCTTTTTCTTGGGGTGGGGAAATTTTCTTTTATAATTTTGTTGAAAATATTTTCTGGTCCTTGGAGGAGGGACTCTTCACCCTCTTTTTCTATTTTTCATATGTTAGGTCTTTTCATAATATCTCATATTTCCTGGATGTTTTGTAAAAGGATTATTTTATATTTAAAATTTTATTTTATTGATTTATCAATTTCTTTTATCATATCATCTATGCCTGAGATCCTCTCTTCCATCTTTTGAATTCTGCTGCTGATGCTTGTATCTTTTGTCCCTGTTCTCTTGCCTAAGTTTTTCATCTCCAGGATTCTTTCAGATTGTGCTTCATTTTATTTCTTTTACTTACATTTTCAGGTCTTAAACAGTTTCATTAATTTTCTTCACCAATATGTTTTCCTGTATTTCATTAAGAAATGTATCCATTTCCTCTTTACTGGCCCCTACCTCTTTGAAAGTATTTTCCTGTATTCCTTTATGGGATTTATTTATGTCTTCTTTATAGACCTTTTTTTTTTCTATGAGATGGCATTTATTGTCATTTTTTCTGTTCCTGAGATGGATTAAGATATCCTGAGACTGTTGTAGTATGATTGCTGGGCTCAGGTGTTGCCATACTGAACAAGCTCTTGTTATTTATATTCTTACACTGATCTTTACCAATCGGGTTGTATCTGGTATTTGCAGTCCTGCAATAACACAGGACAGTTTGTGGGTCAGAAAATGGAACATTGGGAGAATAGTGCAGTTTACCTCTATTGGGAGTTTTTTACAGGGTCTGGATGGCTGGGGTGTTGGGGGAGAGTCCTAGATGGCTCTAGGCCTCTGGCAATACAGTAATGGCTGTGATACAGAATGTAGAGTAATCAGAGAGGCAGGATCATCACTAATGTGCTTGCCCAGGAGCTTTGTACAGGTACTTGGCTAGGGTGTGGAGGTCTCTCCTGTCTATCTCTACCTGTCTCTGGTGGCCACAGCAGGCCACTGGGGATGGGGGCTGCACTCTGGGCTAGGAATAGAGTTAACAGTGGATGGGGGCAGAGCTTTCTGCTTTTAGGTTTGCCAGGAGTACAGGCCAGGGAACTGTGGTTTGAAGGGACTTATTTGGTTTCTCTACAAGCTTCTACCCTCCACGAATGCACATAGGGGTAAGGTGCAGTAGATGGAATGTACAGAGAGCAGAGCCTAGCTCACCACTGCTATGTTTGCCCAGAGGCGCAGTGTAATCAGATGTCTAACTTGTTTGTCCCAGGTGGGGGCCTCTGGGGATGGGGGTTCTCAATGCGGTATGAGGTTTGCAGGCTATAATTATTATTTTTAGCAATTATGTAGATCTCTATCTACCTTTATGGCTTTGTTCTCATGATTCTTCTGTGGATGATTATTACCATTATTAAAATAGCCTCTAGAAGTTCCATTTCAATGACATTTTCATTAAACTGTGGCATATTTGCAGATGTATAACTATTGAAAAGAAGAAGTGTTTATTCTAACTTAGAAAGTCCCGTATAATATCTTTGGGTAAGTAGTACCAAGGAAGCTGACAGAAGATAGGGGCAAAAGATAGAAATGAAGAAAGGAATATAAATTGAAGTGGTTACTATAATCAAATATATGAAATACGTCAAAAGTAGATTTGCTGTATCTTATGCAAGTTCTTTTCACAAGTCATTTTTCAATGCTGTGTATTATTTTGTTTCTTTCCAATTTTTTGATATGATGGATTTGTTTTGCTGACCTATTTGATTAACATGACTACAGAAGTTGAAAAATGTTCTAGAATGGAAATTATTTGAATTCATTCAGGACAATCATCTAAAGTTTCATGATGATGATGAAAATCAAGTAGCTGGCTCCAACTATTCCTGCTAGCAAAATGGTGGCAGTATCTAGTAATATTCCTCTCCTCAGGAGATTTCTATTACTCTGGGGCTTCTTTGCATTACTCTTCTGTGTCTGGCCCAAACTCTTTTCTGTGGGATGTGTAAAATATAATGCATGTTATTGATGGACTGGGAATGGGAATTGTTTTTGTCAGAAAATGATGAGAGAAATAACACCATTACTTGGGAACCCTTTTGTTCCTGTGAAGGCCAGATAGTTGGCACTGTTGAGGGGATTCATAGCACTTTTGGAAACAACATGTGCTTTTCAGTTTTTATTGTGCTCATAAATCATAAAGACTAGAGAAAAAGAAGATTCCACATCCCTAACTTTCTGTATTTCCTCAAGGAAAGAACAAGATGTAAAAGCCTTTTGTGTCTTTCTACTCAGCTTATAGAGAGAGTTCTAGCTAATATCATCTATCTACTATCTCATTCTTGGACCTCATAGCAATTATCTCAGACAAATGTCAAGAGGTATTTGTCCCCTTCATATATTCCACAGATGAACACATAAAGGAAAATGCATATCTCAGAGTACAATTCTGAACTGCTGTGTATGTGTTAAGCATGGTTAACACAGAGACCTACAACTGAGTAATGTGAAGATAGCCATAGATGGAAGTACCCAGTCCAAACTGGAATGTCTTCATCAAACTCTCCCCTAAGGGCTCTCACTCTATGCAGAAGAATGGACAGAAAGATTGCTTCTCCTTCCTCTGTGTGCCACCATGACTCCGTACCAAGGGGAATTGATCAAATTGGAGGCATGAGAGTTCATGTCAGAGACAGTGCCAACTCTCCTCACAACTGTGGAGAATGAGTTGTCCATTGGCTAGATCTGCACAGGGGTTCTAAGTCTACTGCATGCATTGTCCTTGGTTGGTACAACAGTTTGTGCAGGTCCATGGGTCCATATCCAATATCCTTGGTGGTGTTCTTGTGGGGCATCTGGATACTCTGGGTCCTTCTAGTCCCCCTATTCTTCCATACAACTCTCACATTGAATCCAGCAGTGAGTCCCAGCATCTGTTCTAATACCCTGCTGAGTATAGATATTTCTGGGTCTGGGTTATCTCACTCAGGATGATCATTTCTATTTCCACCCATTGCCTGCAAATTTCAAGATTTCCTTTATTTTAAAAATAATATTTTAAAGATGGAATTAAATTATTTATTATTTTTATAAGCCTGGGGTCAAAGGAATCAAACAAATAGGAAAGTCTTATGAAGGCTAAACTTACTTGCTTCCTAATACGTCATTCTTTGGTAACTTGCTTTATATATCTAAGATTGATGAAAACAATTTCCAGGTTAATATTTTTCTCATTAAGAATAAATAATGATAGAATAGCTAAAAATATAAAAAACAGAGTTTCTCAATGAATTAATTTAACTCCCCCTTTTTATCTAAACTACCATCAATAAAATCTGCATAAACATTTATTATCTCAGTTAATTTATTTTTAATTTTTGATATAATTAGATTAGCTTTATGATATTTCTCATAGTAAAGACATATGGGAAGCAATAAACTTTTCTAAAGGAATAGTTATTTTAAAAATACATAGGAGCTGGAGAGATGGCTGGTAATTAAGATGGTTGTGTGCTCTTCCACAGGTCCTGAGTTCAATTACCAGCAAGTAATGGCAGCTCACAACCATATACAATGGGATTTGATGCCCTCTTCTGGCATATAGGTATACATGATAAATCTTAGAAAAAATATATATACACACACACACATATATATATATATATATATATATATATATATATATATATATATCACTATGAATGCATTATACACAATTTAAAAAGCAAAATATACTAAAGTTTAAAATAATAATTGTGCTAACAGCTATAGTAGGAAACTATGAAACATGATTGACCAATTTAGAAATGAAATATGACATATCTCTATGTTCATCATATATAGAATGTTACACAGACATTAGAAGAGAAGTGTTGAGAAATGCTACAATTAACCATTCCTAAAATCTCATTCGACATTGGTGGAAGTACAATGCTGTATAAATACAATAGTGGTTGAAATAAATGCTGCATGCAACACATCTTGAGTATTCAGGCATATATACACATACCCAGAGAAAAACAATGAAGTGCAACTCAGATCAATGCTTTGTATGGCAATCACTAGATAACAACTGAGAAAATTTAGCAGAAATCTTTATTCAGCTGTTTATTTTTGACTAACAAAATAATAACATTTGTTTTGCTTAAACATTCTGAATACAGTTTTTTCCTGAATAAAATAAGTAGTTGTAGCAAAACTTTCATGCTTGAATTGATCATTTATTCAATATACATAGCTAATTTCTCATCTCTATAAGTATTTTCCAGAGAAAATTCTTTACCTAATATTTACATAACACTGGTATTTAGGTATCAATTGAAATAGCAAAATGTAAGTTCTGTTTGGGAAAATTGTACAAAACATAAAGGTATCATAGGCTTTACCTGACAACACAATGGATAAAATATATAAACACATAGAAATGATGAAGAAATTTGTGGATTATTCTATCAATATAATTCAAAATGATTGTGAACTTCTGAAATAAAGAGTTTTCTGGACAAATGGATGGCACTAGAAAGGATCATAATGAGTGAGATAACCCAGAAGTGGAAAGACTCAAATAGTATATACTCACTCATAATTGGACACTAGCCCAAGGGGCATATCCCATGGAAGTCTTCACTTACCAGGAAATTGGGATAGATATAAGGTCATTCTACTGGGGTCTAGGTGAGAGAAGTATGGAAGAATGGGGAAGTAGAAGCATCCAGATGGTCCTAGAAACCTATAAGAAGAACATTATGATCGGGGAGCAGGGATTCTGCTCAAACTATGACACCAACCAAGGATAATACATTTAGTAAACATCAAACCCCTACCCAGATCTAGCCAATGGACAGGACATTCTCCACCTTTGAGGGAAGAGCAAAGACTCACTTTCACAAAAACTCTGGTGGCCCATATTTGACCATGTACCCTTGATTGGGAGGCCTGGTGGCATTCAGAGGAAGGATAGCAGGATACTAAGAAGAGACTTGATACCCAATGATCATATAGAGGAGGAGAAGGTCCCACTCAGTCACAGACATAGGTGAGAAGAATAGGGTGAAAGCAGGAGGGAGGGAGGAAAGGGAGGAAATAAGGGATGGGATAATTGAGATGTAATATGAATAAATTAATTTAAAGTAAAAAAAAAGAGTAGTCATGTAAAATCAAACTTTCATGCTCAGTTTAAGATTCATGTGTCACATTATATAGAGGAAACCAGAGTAGTCTGTTTTGTGCTGCACTTGTTGTATTCTCAAAAATATTCTCTCTTTACAATGAGATTAATGACATGAATGACACTTCTGTAGACTGTAACCAGAATTATTAAAGCAATAAGCCAATGTATTTCATATAGTTGTAACTTATATTTAAGAAATATTTCTGAGGATGCCTTGTAAAAATTGGTAGCCTGTAAAATGATTGCCACTTTTAAATAATATTAAACTCACAAATCATTTTCTATAACATAATTTTCTTAAACTTGCAAAAGGTACATAACTAGAAAGCTACAAAGTAATTGCACCCAGTTTCTATTGTTGTGGAAAATACACTGACAAAAAGCAAGTTACTTTGGCGAGGAAGTGTGTATTCAGTGTACTATTCCAGGTAAAGCTGAAGAATAAAGAATAACATCTGTAGCCAAGTGCAGAGAGAAATAAATACATACATGTTGATTTATATTGTTATTATTATTGTTATTGTTATTATTATATCAGTTCATGTTGTAGTCTAAGCAATCGAATCTCCTATAGTGATCTGAGTATTTCTATATCAATTAGTATTCCAGACAATTCCCCACACACATGGCAACAGGCCAACATGGTCAAGTCATCTACTCATTATACTCTCTTCCCAAATGATTCAAGATTATATTAACCTTGGTTATATCTCTTTAAACCGATATCATTCCACTTCACTATAATGTTCCACTTCTTGCTCCTAAAGTCTCAGAATAATATAGTAATACAAAATGCAGTATATTCTCACCCTAATGTTGTGAAGTTTCCAGAAATATACATCAGAAAAAAAGAGTACATCAGCAACAAGTGGCACAGGACAAACTGGTTGAATTCATATAGAAGAATTCAGATAACTTCATACTTATCAATCTCACTTGCACAAAACCCAACTCCAAATGCATCAAAAAAAAAAAAAACAGGTATTATTAAAAAAGATAGGAATAGGTTTGAACTCATTGGGATAGGGAAAGACTTTCTGAACAGAACACTAATAACACAGGTACTAAGATCTACAATTAACAAATGGAAGTCATAAAACAAAAACTTTCTGACCAAGAAACCAACAGCCTACTGAATGGGAAAAGATTTTTTACCAACTATATATCCAATAGAGGACTACTTCTATGCCAGATTTTGGAACTTTGGTTTAGAAAAGCCAGTGGGTATTGATAAATAGGTAAGCTGTTCTGTAGAAGCGTGGAAGGCAAGAATGTTGAGAGCAGTGCAGAATATGGAGTTCAGAACTTAATGACACCTTTCCAAAGTGCTAGGGATAAAACCTTGCATCCTATCAAACCACCGTGGACTAAAGCTGGACTCCAATAACAACAGAAGTAATAAAAGCCTATGCACATATGGAAACTGAAAAGCTCTCTGCTCAATGACAGCTGGGTCAAGGTATAATTAAAGAAAAAATTAGGGACTACCTAAAATTCAATGAAAATGAAGCTACAACATGTTCAAATTTATGGAACACATTGAAAGCAGTGGTAAGGGAAAAGTTCATAACATTAAGTGCTTTCATAAAGATATTGGAAATATCTCATATAGGCAAATTAATAGGACACCTGAGAGCCCTAGGAAAACAAAAGAAAAGAAGCAGAAACACCCAATAAGAGTAGATGGCTGGAAATCATCAAACTCAGGACTGAAATCAATAAATTATAAACGAAGAGAACAATTCAATGAATCAACAAAACCTAGAGCTAGTATTTTGAGAAAATCAATAAGATAGACAAATTCTGAGCCAAAGTAACTAAAATGCAGAGAGACAGTATTCAAATCAACAAAATTTTTAAAAGACTAAGGAGACATACCAACAGATACTGGACAAATCCAAAGGATCATTAGGTTTTATTTAAAAGTCTATATACCATAAAATTTGAAAATATAAAATAAATGGACAATTCTTTTGGTAGATTCCACTTGCCAAAGTTGAGTCAAGATCAGTTAAACATAAAAAAAATAAATAAATAAAAATAAAAATCCGATTTCTCCTATTGAAATAGAAACACTCACCAAAAGTCTCCCAAACATAAAAAGCCCAGAGCCATGGTTTCAGCACAGAATTCTACCAGACCTTCAATGAAGAGCTAATACTGATACGTTTCAAAGTACTCCACAAAATAGAAATGCAAAGAACATTACCAAATTCATTCTTTGAGGTCACAGTCACCTTATACATAAATCTCACAAAGACTTCAACAAAGACAGAGAACTTCAGACGAATGTCTCTTATGAACACTGACACAAAAATACTCAGTAAAATATTTGCAAACCAAGTCCAGGAACACAACAAAGATATCATTCACCATGACCAGCAGACTTCACCCCAATATTCAGGGGTGGTTCAATATATAGAAATCCATCAATGGAATCCACAATATAAACAAACTAAAAGAGAAATCCACATTATCATCTCTGTAGATACCTAAAAAGCATTTGAAAAGATCCAGCACCCATTCATGTTTAATGTCTTGGAGAGATCAGGGATACGAGGCACATACTTAAACATAATAATGGTTGAAAGAAATTCAAAGAAATTCCCCTAAAATCAGGGACTAGAAAGAGGTCCCATTTTCTCCATTTCTCCTCAATATAGTACTTGAAGTCCTAACTAAAGTAATAAAACAACAAAAGAAGATCAAGGGCATCCACATTAGAAGGGAGGAATTCAAATTATCACTATTCCTAGATAATATGACAGTATACATAAGTAACCCCCCAAAAAATTCCTGCAGAGAATTCCTACAGCTCATAAATAACTTTAGCAAAGTGGATAGATATAAAATCAACTCCAAAAAGTCAGTAGCCCTCCTATGTACAAATGACATATGGCCTGAGAAAGAAATTATTGAAAATACATCCTTCACAATAGCCATAAATAATATAAGGTGTCTTGATGTAATTCTAGCCAAGTAAGTGAAAGAGGTATATGAAAGAAATTTCATGTCTATATAGAAGGGAATTTAAATATATATGAGATAATAGAAAGATCTACCAAGCACTTGGATCAGGAGGAAGAACAGATTAAAACTGGCCATTTTACCAAAGGCAATTTACAGATTAAATGCAATCTCTAATACTCAAAATATATAAAGAACTAATAGCTAATCTGAGAATTCTCAACAAAAGAATATGAAATGGCTAAGAAACACTTTAAAATGTTCAATGTCATTAGTCATCAGGGAAATGCAAATCAAATAACTCTGAGATTCTACCTTAGACCTATCAGAATGCCTAAGATCAAAAACTCAAGTGACAACACAGATTTGCAATTTCGGAGTGTTCCCCCTTTCTCTACATCCTTGGTATTTCTCTGTTGAGAATTCTGTTTAGATCTATACCCAATTTTTAATTGGGCTATTTGGTTTGATGGTATTTACTTTCTCACTATATATATATATATATATATATATATATATATATATATATATATATATATTTGGATGTAGGGTTGGTTAAGAACTTCTCCTGTGTGTACACTGCTGTTTTGTTCTGTTTACAGTGTCCCTTGCTTTACAGAAGCTCTTCAGTTTCATGAGGTCCCATTTATTAATTGTTGATCTTAAAGCCTAAGCTATTGGTGTTCTATTCAGGAAGTTGTCTCTTGTGCCAATGACCTTAAAGCTCTTTCCCACATTCTGTTCTAACAAATTTAGTGTATCAGGTTTAAGTTGAAGTCTTTAAATCTACTTGGAGTATAGTTTTGTGCAGGGTGATAAATATGGATCTATTGCATTTTCTACATTTAGGGATCCAGTTAGACCAGCACCATTTGTTGAATATGCTATTTTTTTCCCATTGTATGGATTTTGATTCTTTGTCAAATATCACTGTTCATAGGTGTGTGGCTTTATTTCTGGTCTTTGATTTGATTCCATTGATCAACCAGCCTATTTCCATGCCAGTACCATGCTCTTTTTTATTACTGTTACTCTATAGTAGAGCTGGAGATGAGAGATGAGATCTTTTATTGTACATCATTGTTTTAGCTAATCTGGCTTTTTGTCTTTACATCTGAAGTTGATAATTGATCTTTCAAGGTCTGTAAAGAATGTGTTGGGGAGGATCCAAGCGGAGTGGACTTTGTTTAGAAACTGGAGTAATTGAGTCAGAGATTTGGACTATTTTCTTAACAGGAACACCAAGCTTCCGACTTCACCACAGTGGGAGAAATCTACTGTTCAACAGAAATAAACTACAGAAATCTTGCACATCCCGGAATGCATAGAGAGCACAGACCAGCTGGCAAGGAGCTGATGTGGTGGTGGCAGCCGCACAATCAGGTAGCCCGAGATAAAGGCAAGATCACACCTGTAGAGGGGTTTGACACAGTGTCTGGAAGACCTGGACAGTAACAGGTCCAGGGGGATCAGAGAGCGTGCGTCTAGGGGTCCACAGTGAGACCTGAACCAGTGCAGAGCATGGATCCCCTAGAGAGCAGCCAACGCGCCTGCAGACACTCAAAGGGGTAGCGCAGATCACTGGCAAGTCCCCGCCTACTGAGGTGATTACCGGGGAGTCTGGAAGAGCTGGACAGAAATAGGTCCAGGGGAAACAGAGAGTGTGCTTCTGGTGGTCCACAGTGAGACCCAGAACTGGCGAGCAGCTTCTATGGCTGCAGACTCTTAAGCGGGTAGCCTGGCGCAGGCAAGGTCCTGCCAGCTGAGGTGATTGGCGTGGTGCGTGGAAAATCTGGACAATACTAGGCCCAGTGGGAACAGAGCGTATTTCTGGGAACCCACAGAAAGTTTCAGAGCCAGTGCAGAGAGCACGGACCGTATTGAAGAGCAGCCGCTAGGCCTGCAGCCACCCAAGTGGGTAAACAGAAGCAAAGACAAGGCCCCGCCTACTGAGGTGATTAGCATGGTGACCCGCCTGCAGGTGTGTTTTCCATGGAGTCTGGAAGATCTGGACCGTACTAAGTCCAGGGGGATCAGAGAGCATGTTTCTGGGCTCACCAGTCGGCAAAGAGTCCCAGAGCTCGACAGGAGACCAGGCAGATGGGGATACACCTGCCAGCTGCAGTGCTAAAGCTGTGCTTACAGCTTGTCTGATCTGTTCTAAGAATTTAGAAGATGGGTGCACTCTTCCCAGCAGTGGGACAGGTGCATGCCATTGTTCACAGGGAGCTTTGTATCTGAGACTGAACTGTGGGTGGTGTATCTCCAGGCTGGAACTACTGGCCTGAAAAATCCAAAGGCAATGGGTGGCTCTGACACTAGACCAACTCGATAGTCCCGAGAAAGCCCCAGGGGCCAGTGTACAGGTGAGTGGGAGTGGAAAACCTAAAACCAGAGCCGAGGGTGTTAGCCTCACCTGTGCCCCCTGTCTTCCTCTCAGACCGTTCATGGGCCCGTTACCCCAGGGGGAACAGGGAACGTGGATCTGAGCCTACCTGTCTACAGAGAAACCCAAGGCCATAACAGGGGACCAAGCAGCTATGGATATACCCTCCAGACACAGCGTTAAAGTGATACACCCAGATGGTCTAATCTAAGAACCAGGAGGAAGGGTGCACACTGCCCAATAGCTGAACAGGTTCCTGCCAGTGATAACCAGGAACTTGGTATCTGAGACTGAACTGTGGGCAGTGTAACTCCAGACTGGGGTTACTAGCCCAGGAAAAACACAGGAAAACAGGTGGTTCTGATCTCAGAAAAACCTGCAAGTCCTGAGAAAGCCTCAGGGTCTGGAAACTACTGCAACATGAGCACAAAACCAGACTCTGAGCCAAGGGTGTTTGCATCAATTGAACCCCGGTCTTCCTCCCTGACTACCTGTGGGCACGCGGGCCCAAGAGGAACAGAGAGTATAGATCAAGCACACCAGGCCTCGGAGAGACCCAGGGCCCACACAAGGTCTCAGGTAGCTGCAGTCACACCACCAGCCACAGCTTTAAGGCTTCCCACTGCCGAGCAGGTGTGCCTGTGGGAGTGTCACGCCTGCCCACCCTCTGTCTCCCTCTCTGGATGCTCGGTGGGCCTCTTGGCTAAGGTGGAACAGAGAAGGTAGATCAGGGCCGCAACTTAAGAGGCAACAAAATGACTAGAAGTCAATGCAAAACCTTAAACAACAAAACCAAAAAAATAAAAAAAAATGGTATCTCCAGATCCCAAGTATCCCAATGAAAACGACCCTAAGAACTCAAACACAATTGAAATACAAGAAAATGACATCCAATCCACAGTAATGAAGATGATAAGGGAGCAAACAAATAATATCCAAAAACAAATGCAGGAAGATGCAGCCAAACAAATTGAAAACATTAAAAAGGCCTAGAGAGAAGAACTGGAAAAAATCCAGGAGAAGACAAACAGCCAGATGATTGAAATCAATAAAACAATTCAAGATCTGAAGGCCTATAGAAAGTCACTGGAAGAAACTCAAGAAAACACAAACAGCCAGATGAAGGAAATCAATACAACAGTTGAAGATCTGAAGATGAAAATGGAAACAATGATAAAAACGCAGACAGAAGAAAGACAGGAACAAATGAACTCAGAGAAGCACGTAAGTAATACAGACCTAAGCTTCTCTAACAGAATTCAAGAGATGGAGGAACGAATATAAACATATTAAAAACAGCAAGGAAAAAGGTCCAATTAACATTTAATGGCAAACCTATCAGAATTACACTCTACTTCTCAACAGAGACCATAAAAGCCAGAAGGGCCTGGACAGAGGTCCTGCAAACCCTAAAAGACCATAGGTTCCAGGCAAGACTACTCTACCCAGCAAAACTCTCAATAAATATTGATGGACAAAACAATATTTTCCATGATAAAAACAAATTCAAACAGTTCCTAACCACTAATCTGGCCTTACAGAAGTTAATAGAAAGAAAACTCCAAACCAAAGTGACAAACTACAACCAAAACTATATGGGATTTAGATAACTATACTGTCACACAAACAACCACATAGGTACTCTACTGCAACCAACATCAAAATCACGGGACTTAACAGTCACTGGTCACTAATATATCTCAACATTACTGGTCTCAATTCTCCAATAAACAGACACAGATTAATTGAATAGATGCATAAGCAAGACCCAACATTCTTCTGCATCCAAGAAACACATCTCAGCCACAAGGGTAGACATTACCTCATGGTAAAAGGCTGGGAAAAAGTATTCCAAGCAAATGTACACAAGAAGCAAGCTGGTGTAGCCATTTTAATATCTAATAAATTAGATTTTACACCAAAATTAATCAAAAGAGATGAGGAAGGACACTTTATACTCATCAAAGTTAAAGTCAAAGAAGATGACATCACACAATTCTGAACATCTATGCTCCCAATACAAGGGCACCCACATTTGTAAAAGACCTATTAACAAAGCTCAAACCACACATCGATCCCCACACACTAATAGTGGGAGACTTCAACACCCCACTTTCGCTGATGGATAGGTCATTGAAACAAAAACCAAACCTAGAAGTAACAATATTAACCAACATCATGAATCAAATGGATCTAACAGATCTCCAAAGAACTTTTCACCCAACCACAAAGGGTTGTACCTTCTTCTCAGCACCCCATGGAACCTTCTGCAGAGTTGACCACATAAAGAAAGGCTCAACAGATTCAAGAAGATTGAAATAATACCTTGTATACTATCAGATCAACATTGTCAGAGACTGGACTTCAACAACAAAGAAACAATAAAAAGCCTACACACATATGGAAACTAAAGAACTCTCTACTTGATGACACCTGGGTCAAGAAAAAAATAAAGAAAGAAAGAGAAGAATTCCTGCAATTCAATGAAAATGAAGGAACAACATACCCAAATTTGTGGGACACATTGAAGGCAGTGCTAAGAGGAAAATTCATAGCACTAAGTGCCTTTAAGAAGAAAGTGTAAACATCCCACATAAGCAACTTAACCAACACAGCTAGATGCCCTAGAGAAAAAAAAGAAGCAGACACACCCAAGAAGAGTAGACGTCTGGAAATAATCAAACTCAGGGCTGAAATCAATAAATTAGAAACAAAGAAAACAATTCAAGGAATCAACAAAATCAGGAGCTGTTTTTTTAATAAAATCAACAAGACAGACAAACCATTAGCCAAACTAACTAAAAGGCAGAGAGACACTATCCAAATCAACAAAATCAGAAATGAAAAGGGAGACATAACAACAGACACTGAAGAAATACAAAGAATCATAAGATTCATTTTTAAAGGCATATATGCCACAAAATTTGAAAATCTAAGGGAAATGAACAATTTTCTTGATCTATTCCACTTCCCAAAGTTGAATCAAGAAAAGATAAACCAATTAAACAGTCCTATCTCTCCTATAGAAATAGAAGCAATTACTGATAGTCTCCCAAACAAAAAAGCCCAGGGGCAGATGGTTTCAGTGCAGATTCTACCAGACATTCAAAGAAGAGTTAATACCAATACTCTTCAAACTACTCCAAAAGATAGAAATGGATGGAACTTTACCAAATTCATTCTATGAGGCCATAGTCACCTGATACCTAAGCCCAACAAAGACCCAACCAAAAAAGAGAACTTCAGACCAATTTCTCTTATAAACATTGACACAAAATACTCAATAAAATACTTGCAAAATGAAAACAACATCATATCAAAGATATCATTCAACATGAGCAGGTAGGCTTCATTCCTGGCATGCTGGGACAGTTTAATGTTAGGAAACCCATCAATGTAATCCACGATATAAATAAACTGAAAGAAAAAAACCCACATGATTATATACTTAGATGCAGAAAAAGCATTTGACAAAATCCAACACCCTTCATGTTTAAAGTTTTGGAGAGATCGGGAATACAAAGCACATATCTAAACATAATAAAGGCTATATACCGCAAGCCAATAGCCACATCAAAATAAACGGAGAGATACTCAAGGAAATTCCTCTAAAATCAGGGGCCAGACAAGGCTGCCTACCTCCTCCATATCTCTTCAATACTAGTTCTTGAAGTTCTAACCAGAGCAATAAGACAACAAAAGGAGATCGAGGGTATCCAAATAGGAAAGGAGGAAGTCGAACTATCCCTATTTGCTGATGATATGATAGTGTACATAAGTGACTCCCAAAATTCCACCAGAGAACTCCTACAGCTGATAAACACCTTCAGCAAATTGGCTGGATACAAAATTAATTCAAAAAAGTCAGTAACCTTCCTATGTACAAATGACAAACATGTGGAGGAAGAAATTAAGAAAGCTACACCATTCACGATAGCCACAAGCAATATAAAATATTTAAAAGTAACTCTTACCAAGCAAGTGAAGATTTGTTTGAAATAAAACTTTAAATCTCTGAAGAAAGAGATTGACAATGACATCAGAAGATGGAAGGATGTCCCTTGTTTGTGGATCAGGAGAATTAACATAGTAAAAATGGCTATCTTACCAAAAGAAATTTACAGATTCAATGCAATCCCTATTAAAATACCTACAAAATATTTTGAAGATATTGAAAGATCAATTCTCAAATTCATATGGAGAAATAAAAAGCCCAGAATAGCAAAAACAATCCTACACAATAAAAGATCCTCCGGAGGAATCTCCATACCTGATCTCAAGCTGTACTATAGAGCAACAGTAATTTAAACGGCATGGTAATAGCACAGCAATAGGCCAGTGGATCAAGGGAATTGAATCAAAGACCAAGAAATGTATCCACACACATATGGTTACTTGATTTTTGACAAAGAAGCCAAATCTATTCAATGGAAGATGCATAGCATCTTCAACAAATGGTGCTAGTCTAACTGGATGTCTACATGTAGAAAAATGCAATTGGACCCATATTTGTCACCATGTACAAAACTAAAGTCCAAGTGGGTTAAAGACCTCAACATAAATCCAGAGACAATAAATCAATTAGAAGAAAAAGTGGGGAAGAACCTGGAACACATTGGCATAGGAGACAACTTCCGGAACAGAACACCAACAGTACAGGCCTTAATGTCAACAATTAATAAATGAGACCTCATGGGGCTGAGAAGCTTCTGTAAGGCAGGAGACACTGTCAACAGGACAAAGCTACAGACTACAGAGTGGGAAAAAATCTTCACCAACCCTACATCTGACAAAGGTCTAATAGCCAAAATAGATAAAGAACTCATGAAATTAAACACCACCAAACCAAATAATCCAATTGAGAAGTGGGGCTCAGAATTAACCAGAGAATTCTCAACAGAGGAATATCAAATGGCTGAGAAACACTTAAAAAATTCTCAATGTCTTTAGTCATCAGAGAAATGCAAATCAGAACAACTCTGAGATTCCATCTTACACCCATCAGAATGTCAGAGATCAAAAATTCAAGCAATACCCCATGCTGGTGAGGATGGGGAAAAATAGGAACACTCTTTCATTGCTGGTGGGAATGCAGTCTAGTGCAGCCACTTCAGGAAAGTGTAGCCACTCAGGAAACTGGGAATAGGGCTTCCTCAAGGTTCAGCTATTCCATTCCTTGGAATATACTCAGAAGATGCTCCAGCAAACAACAGGGACATATGCTCAACCATGTTCATAGCAACCTTATTCATAATAGCTAGAACATGGAAACAGCCTAAGTGTCCCTCAGTTGAAAAATGGATAAAGAAACTGTGGTACATTTACACTATGGAATACTACTCAGCTATTAAAAACAAGGATTTCCTGAAATTTGTGGACAAGTGGATTGAACTAGAAATAATCATAATAAGTGAGCTAACACAGAAGCAGCGAGACTCAAATAGTATGTACTCACTTATATTTGGGCACTAGGCCAAGGGTTTGTCTCATGAAAGTCTTCACTTACCAGGAAAATGGGATAGTGGTGAGGACACCCTAAGGTGGGAGAAATATAGGAGACAGGGAAATAGATGGATCCAGAGGGTCCTAGAAACCTACAAGAAGAACACTCTGATGAGCAGATCTGGGCCCAGGGATTCTGCTCGATTTATAGCACCAACCAAGGACAATATGTGCAGTCATCATCAAACCCCTACCCAGACCTAGCCAAGGGACAGAATATTTTCCACAGTTAAATGGAGACTGGGGACTGACTTTCACACAAACTCTGGCAATGTCCTCTTGATGGGGAGGCCCGACGGCACTTGGAGGAAGGACAACAGACTACCAAGAAGAAACTTGATATGCTAGCATCATATTCAAGAGGAGGAGGTTCCCATCAGTCAAAGTCAGAGGGAACGGGATGGGGTGAAAGCGGGAGGGAGGGAGGAATGGGAGGATGCACGGGATGGGATAGCAATTGAAATGTAATATGAATGATTTTATTTTTCAGTAAAAAAAAACATTAAAAAAAAGAAAGAATGATTTAAAAAGAAGAAAAAAAAAAGAATTGTCTTGGAATTTTGATAGGAATTGCATTGAATCTATAGTTTGCTTTTGGTAAGATGGCAGTCTTTACTATGTTAATTCTTTCAATCAATGAGCATGGCCGATCTTTCCATCTTCAATTTGTCTCTTTAGATACTTGAAGATTTTTTTCATACAAGTCTTTCATTTGCTTGGTTAGAGTTACACCAAGATACTTTATGTTATATGTGGCTATTTGGAAAGGTGTAATTTCCCTAATTTCTTTCTCAGCCCATTTGTCATTTGTATACAGGGGTGCTACTGATTTTTTATAGTTGATTTTGTATCTAGCCACTGTGCTGAAAGTGGTTTTCAGCTATATGAGTTTCTTGATAGAATTTTTAGGTTTACTTATGTATACTATCATATCAGCCATGAATAGTAATAGTTTGTTTTCTTCATTTCCAATTTGTATACCCTTTATCTCATTGAGTTTTCTTATGCTTTAGCTATGATTACAAGTACTATATTGAAGGAACAGGTAGAGATTGGATAGCCTTGTCTTGTCCCTGATTTCATTGGAATTTATTTAAGTTTTTCTCTATTTAGTTTGCTATTGGCTATAAGCTTGCTTCATATTGGCTTTATTATGTTTAGGTATGTGTATTTTATCCCAGATTCCTCCAAGACAATAAACATGAATAGGTGTTGGATTTTATCAAATGCTTTTTCAGCACCTGGAGAAATGATCATTTTTTTTTCTGTCAGTTTGCTTATGTGATGGATTGCATTGATGGATTGCTATATATTCAACCACTCCTACACACCTGGGTAAAGCCTACTTGGTTAAGGTGAGTGATACTTTTGATGTTTTCTTGGACTCAGTTTGTGAGTATTTTTTTGAGTATTTTTGTGTCAATGTCTATAAGAGAAATTGGTCTGAAATTCTTTCTTTGTTGAGTCTTTCTGTGGTTTAAGTACCAAAGTGACAGTGGTTCTGTAGAATGATTTTTTGTCATGATGCTTCTATTTCTATTTTCTGGAATAGTTTGAAGAGATTTTGTTTTATTTTGTCTTAGAAAGTCTGGTAGAATTCTGAGCTGAATCCATCTGTCCTTGGCCTTTTTTCATGGGAGACTTTTGATGACTGACTCTATTTCCTTAGGAGATATAGGACTATTTAATTTGTTTATCTAATTTTGATTCAATTTTGATAATTAGTGGTTATCAAGAATATTGTCCATTTCATTTAGATTTTCAAGTTTTTTGGCATATAGGCTTTTGAAGTATGACATAGTAATTTTTTGGATTTCCTCAGTGCCTGTTTTTAAGTCTCCCTTTTCATTCTTGTTCTAGAGCTTTCAGGTATGTAAGTTGCTAGTATGGGATCTTGCAATTTCTTTATAAAAACACTAATGCTATGAACTTTCCTCTTAGCACTGCTTTCATTGTGTACATAAGTTTGGGTAGGTTGTGCCTTCATTTTCATTAAATTCTGGGAAGTTCTTAATTAATTTTTTATTTTGTCTCTAACTCAGAGATCATTAAATAGGGAGTTATTCAGCTTCCATCAGTTTGTAGGCTTTCTGTTGTTTTTGAGTTCCAGCTTTAACCATGGTGGTCTGATGAGATGCAAGGGATTATTTTAATCTTTTTGAGGTTTGCTTTGTGTCCAACTATATGGTTGATTTTGCAGATTGTTCTATAAGGTGTTGAGAAGGTGTATTCTTTTGTGTTTTGGTGAAATGTTCTGTTTATATCAGTTAGGTCTGTTTTATTCAGGATGTCTGTGAATTTCATTACTTCTCCATTTAGCTTGTACCTTCATGATCTATCTATTGGTGAGAGTAGGGTAATGAATTCTTCCACTATTATTATGTGGGATTTGATGTGGGATTTAAGCTTTGGTAAGTTTTTACACATGTGCATGCACATTCATTTGTGGCATAGATGTTCAGAATTAAGACATGATTTTGATATTTTTTTCCTTTGATGAATATGAACAGCCCTTCTTCATCTCTTTTGATTAGTTTTGGGTGAAAGTCTATTTTATTAGATACTAGAATGGCAACACCAGATTGTTTCTTGAGTCAGTTTGCTTGGAATAACTATTTTTCAGCCCTCCACTCCAAGATAATGTTTGTCTTTATTGATTAGGTGTGTTTCTTGTGTGCAGGAGAATGATTGGTTCTGTATTTATCCATTCTCTTAGGCTATGTCACGTTATTGGGGAGTTGAGGCCATTGATGTTGAGCGATATTAATGAACAGAGGTTGTCAGATCCTTTCTCCTTTCATGTCGGTAGAGGCAGATTATGTGTGTGAGCTTCCCTTCTTTTGGGTTACTTATTTCCTTTGTTTTCCTGGGTAATGTCACCCTCATTGGGTTAAGAGTTTTTCTTCTAGTATCTTCTGCAGGGATGGGTTTGTGGTTAGGTACTGTTTCAATTTGGCTTTGTAACAGAAAGTCTTATTTTCTCTATCAATGGTGATTGAAAATTGTGCTGGGTATATTAGTGTGGTTTGGCATCTGTGGTCGTTTAGTATACGCATGACATGAGTCCAGACCATTCTGTATTTCATAGTCTCTGTTGAGAAGTCAGGTGTAATTCTGATATGTGAGTTGGCCTTTTTCTCTTGCAGCTTTTAATGATTTTTCTTTTTTCTGTACATTTAGTGTTTTGATTATTATGTGGTGAGAGGATTTTCTTTTCTGGTCCCAACTATTTGGAATTCTACAGGCTTCTTGTATATTTATGGACATTTTTAGGTTAGAGAAGTTTTCTTTATGATTTTGTTGAAAATATTCCTGGGGCATGCATCTGGGAGTCTTTTTTTTTTTTTTCTATCCCTATTATTCTTACATTTGGTCTTTCATAGTGTCCCAGATTTCTTGCATATTCTGTGTAAGGAGCTTTTTAGATTTAACATTATGTTTAACTGTTGTATTGATTTTTTTAGTTCTTTCATCTACCCCTGAGATTCTCTCTTCCATCTCTTGTATTCTATTGGTGATGCTTGGGTTTGTAGTTTCTTTCATCTTCCCTAGGTTTTCCTTTTCCAGGATTGTCTCAGAGTGGATTGTGTTTTCTTCTTTGCTTATATATCCAGTTTAAGTATTGAATCATTTTATTCATTTCCTTCTCCTGGTTGATTGTATTTTTCTGTATTTCGCTAATTTACTTAAAGTATTTGTTCAATTCTTTTATCTCTTTCTTTGCATATTCCTGTTCCAGTTTGAGAGATTTATATTTCTCCTTTAAGGCCTCTATCCTTTTAATAACCTCAAAGTTGAAATCCTTCTTTTGTGCATCAGGTGTGATAGTGTTTCTGTGGTTTGTTATGGTGGTGGGACTACTGATTTCAGGTCATATCAAATGGACTTGGCAAATGTTGCTTGTGTTCTTACTCTGACCTCTTCCCATTGTTATGCCTCTGGTGTTAGCAGGTTTGGTGGTCTCTGATGGTCAGAGGGTTTGGGGGTAGGTGTAGATGATGGGGTTTTGGTCCTTCACCTACTCACTTCTGTTGGGCTCACTGTCTCTGTTAGATCCTTGTTTATAATCCAGGTATGCCTGGCAACTAAGGAGCAGGCAGATAAGTATCTCAACAGAGAATTTCTTGGGTGGGCTCACCTGGTTCCTCTGGACAGAAGGCATGAGAGTTTGGTATGTGCCCCGCCCTACTCACCTCTACTGAGTACATTGTTTCTGTTGGCTTCCTGTTTGTGCACCAGGTATAACAGGCAGCTTGGGAGGAAGTAGAAAGATACAGAGTAAAGAGCTGTTCCTGTGGGTCTGTTTGCCTTCCTGGGGACCTAGGACAATGAGTGATGTTTGCGGTTTTGTAACCCAGGGCTCTCTTTGGGCCCTGGAGGTCAGAAACTGCCTACCAGCCTGGTGTGTGACTAGCCATTGGAGCATAGGAGCATGGACCCTGGAATTTTCTATGCATTTTCCCAGAGGAGTAAGGTTAGATCAACTTGTGTCCCAGACAATGGTGTGTACTCTGTGCTAGAAGCCAGACATGCTGGTGTTTTTACAGGCTACAGCTCCCCCTGAACTCTGGGAGTTCAGTAGCTGCCTTCCAGTCAGGTATGGGGCATTAGCGTTTCGAGCACATGCCTATGCCTTTAAGGACAGGGACTTTTCTTTGAATTAGCCTGGTGGTCTGAGGATGGACTCAACCATGCTACACACAATTGTGGGTTACTCATACTGGTGTTTTGTGGTTCTCAGAACAGTTCTCAGGTCTCTGTACAGTTACTGCTGTCCTGCTGATCAAACAAGATGTGTGTTTTCCATCTCCATATTGGATACTCTCCCCCCTTCCCACCTGCCCTGGGACTGAACTTATAATTTGTTTGAATTTGAAAAGACTGTGGAACTTTTAAACATTTTTAGATTTAGGATATGAATAAGAAATTAAGGCTGTGGCTTTATAATAATGTGTTTGTGTGTAAAGTTGATTTTGTGTGTCAACTTGACACAAGGTAACATCATCACAAAGAAAGGAACCTTAGGAAAATGTCTCCATGAGATTCAGGTGTAGGGCATTTTCTCAGTCAGTGATCAATGATGGAGGCCCCTGCCCATTGATGGTGGTGCCATCCCTTGGCTGGTGACCCTGGGTTCTCTATGAAGAGAACCTAAAAAAGTAAAGAAACAAGCCAGTAAGGAGCACCCCTCCATGTCTTCTGCATCAGTTTCTGTACCCAGGATCCTGTCCTGTTTGAATTCTGGTCATGTTTCTCTTTGGTGATGAACAACAATGTGGAAGTATAAGCTGAATAAACCCTTTCCTCATTAGCCTGTAGTTTGGTCATGGTATTTTTCCACAGCAATAGAAACCCAAAATAAAATAAGGGCTATTATCAAAACTACATAACTCAGAAAAAAACCCTATACATCAAGAACACAAATGGAGTCCTGATAAAAACAGAATTCTCTAGAGGAAACTCAAATGGCTGAGAAACACTTAAAGAAATGTTCAGCATCTGTATACACCAAGGAAATGGAAATCAGAAGTACTTTGAGATACCTGTCAGATGGCCAAGATCAATGAAACAAGTGATAATTCATGCTGATAAGGATGTGTAATAAAGAAAACATCCCTCCATTGCTTATTGGAGTGCAAACCTATATAGCAACTGTGGAAATCACTGTGGTAGATCATCTGGAAGATGAGAATAGAGCTACATCAAGACTCAGTTACCCAGTTGTTGGGCACATACCAAGAGAATATTACATCCTACTACAGAGACACTTACTCAAACATATTCATTGCTTCTTTATTCATAGTAGACAAAAATTGAAAACACTCTCTATCCTAACAGAAAAATGGAAAAAGAAAATTGGATCATGAACTTAGCAGGGAAATGGATCGACCTAGACATAAATAATCTCGAGTGAGATGTCCCAGATCCAAATAGACAAATATGGTTTGTGCTCTCTTACCTGTGGATATTCGCTGTTGAGTCAGTGATAATGAAGATGTAATATTTAGAATCACAGCAGTTAGCTTAAGGAATTGGGACACATAGGAGATAAATGTCATTTTAAAAGGTAGGTAGAATAGATAGTTACTGATGGGTGAAAGGGGAAGCCGTATGAAAGGATCAGTTGAAGAAGATGAGGTGAGAGGGTATGATGGTTAGGAAATGAGGAGATTCAGGTAAAACTATTTGAGTGAGCTTACAGAAAACTAGTAGAGTAGAAACTTCCTAAAATAAATACATATATGAAGGTGATGTAAATAAAATTATCAAATAATAGTCTAGACAGAATCCCAGCTGGCCATCATTTGTCACAATAAGAAGCTTCTAAGACTTGGGTTACATCTACTTGAGTAATTGACCATAGAGGCCCTATGAGAATCCACAGATAACCTATGCTGTTGGTAAGAATAAGATTGTTCTCAACAAACTGACAGCAAGTTTCTGTTGGTGAAGGCAATACCTACACAACTCATTGAACACAGAATGTCAAACTGTTGCAGACACAGAGCCTCCGTCCCTCTGATCTAGCATCTCTGGTACATGAAGTTACTCTGCACACTACCAAAGGAGAAATTAAATACCAACCCAAATGTAACACTTTGAATAAAATTGATGTCATTCTTGCAAGGTATACTACTGCAAAGGTGGCAAAAAAAAAAGCTATTTGGAGTAACGAATGAATATCTGATTGAAATAATGCCCACTCCAGAAGTCGAAACCCATACCTGACACTGTTGACATTGAGTAACGAATTCTCTGAGACTGGATAGCCCAAGGAGCTAGATTAAAACCAAATACTACTGGTTTTTTACAAAAATAATAACAAAAAGAGAAAAGAAAATATAGTAATAAAATGACACATATGACATCATGCCATAATTACAGATCAGTGTCTTGTTCAACCATCAGTAAATAAGCTTTGTTCTACAGCCACTTACAGGAAAAATGTTCACTCAGCCTACAGTTCCACCTTATAATCACTCATTGAAGAAAAATCAAGCCCAAAAATAAAATCTATAGTCACAAAGTATCTGCAGCCAAGAACAGAAATAAATAAATGAATTAATCTTGCAAGCTAGATTTCTTCACTTATACAGTTGAAAGTCCAGCCCAGGAAATAGCATCAGAAACCATGAGCTTGGAGTTCCGCCATGAGTAATCATGTCATTTCCCCACAGATATGTTGTTTGCCTAAACATAATTCTTTATTAAGACATTCTGGGTAATTCTATTTTGTGACAAATTCACCATTTCAGTTTTTTTTTAACTTATTATTTTTGCTCCCCTAGTAAAACTAGTCAGATACACTATAGTCCACAGATTAGAGTGAGCTGATGATTGCACGAACAGTGATACCATAGCAAACCTTCTCAAAGTTTGACTAAAATTATATACAAGAAAATAGGATTATAAGCTGATGTGCTTCTTTTTCAAAGATATTGACCACCTTCCAAGGAGCATCATAACTCTCATTGATATATTAATGGTCATACTAGGGAAATGAATACATCAGTTTGGCTTTACCAGAGGCCGAATTCTCATGTTTCTATACTTTAATGTTAGTTATTTTGAATGTGAATTGGAAAGATGATTGCTAGTTCTTTGATGACTTAACATTGTGTCCGCTTAATATAGTTACAAGTAGACTGGCATTTGAAGGACCAAACAGACCTTTTTTTTTTCTGACAAAATCACTTGGAAATACTGGGCAGCCTGTTAATGGAGTCTGTGGCCCCTGTATGTTTGATAGTGATAGCTACATTCCAAACCATTATTTGGGAATTCTTTTAAGTATTAAGGCAGCTCCAATACTAAACTGAGTGAGTGATAAGCCTCTATTTTCATAACTCAGTAATATAACACTAGACATTATTTTGATGATCAATTAGAAATTGCTGACTGCACCAAGGTTACAATAGGATACTTATATAGAAGACATAGGATAACTAGATATATTTTAACTTTCAGAGACAAATTTATGGCCTCTAATAGTACTATGAATCTGTAGTAATATGAACAATTAAATATACAATACTTTGAAATCAGTTATGGACGATACTGTCTTGACCTCAAAGAGTTACTGACAAAGATTTGTGACATGCTTTATTTGTAATTTAATCCTATAATCACACTTTGAGGTCAGAAGTAGAATACACCACATAAATTCTACTAAATAAGACATTAGTTACTGTGTAAGACACTAAGTCATATAAAACTGAAAAATTACAAAAGGTTTTAAACTAGAAAGAATTTTATCCAATAAAAATTTTTATATTAACCCAGCTATGTGGACTTTATTTCCAGTTCAAAGCAATGATTTAAATAAGAACTATCTAGATATAAAAGTAATAAAAATATAGCCTTTTGAGGGTAGAATTTCTTAAGAAAATTACAGCAGTCCCAAATACGAGTGCTGATTCAGACTTGAACTTAGTCTGCATCTTTACAATGACTTACAATATAAAGATAATTATTCAGAGAATATAATTTGTTAAAAAAGTTTTTTGTTATAGTAATGTCACGTTTGTCCTTTCATTATTTCAACTTGCTTTATTTTTGATATATCACCTGTGAAACTACTCCAATCACTTATTGTTCTGGTTTTCTAGAATTCTACATTATTATAGATACAGACTTAAATGACACTGAAATAAAAATCTGATTTTAGCATGGAGTATAATTAAATGTACTGATGAATCTCTCTATAACTGCTTCCTAATAAGTTTATTTCTCTAATTATGCAACAAATGCTTATTAAATGCCTATTACATGCAAGATGCAGAACATAATTTATTCTGCCAAAACAGAAATAGCATCCATCTCTTTGGCTAAGTGATTTTAATCCTGATCTTTGCTGCATGCCCCTATGACTGCACGTGGAAATTTGTGCCAGAACACATTAAATATGGAAACATATATAAGAATGTAGTATTTATACAGAAACGGAAAGGAAGCAAATGGAGTAAACTCTACCATGGCTAGTGGGTGACTAGAAATTTTAACTCAGTAATTGCAAGCAGTAGTGCAGCCATCATATGGGGATACTTTATATCCTTCATGTACTGGTCCTCCTGATAGACATGTCACGGAAATTAGGGGCATGTTCTACATCTCTATCTTTTTTACATTAGTAAGACTATGTTGATAATATCTCATTTTCTGGTCATAATAGATTGGTTTGCTAATGAAAATATTTGGTGTAGGTTGGACTCTTTAAATGTGTTAATTTCATTAACTGTAATAAGACCAATGATATGGAAAACATAACTTAAAGTGTTGGCCTAATGCCTTGTTATTTATTAGTCTCGTGCATATTCAACTTAGTCATTATCCTGTTGAAACTAAAAAAGGACACAAATTATTTAGAAATTTTATTTTAATGGTTATGTATGGGCTTCTTATATTAATGTACTAAATTTTTGGTGTTGCTGTCTATTTTTAGTCAAGACACTTAAATCTAAAACTCAATACAAAAATACTTCTAATTACCTTAATAGTTTTATGTGAGGAAAAGAATAAGCATGTTTAAGTAACCTGACAAAAATCACTGCCGTGTCCAGAACTTAGACTCAGACTTATTAATTCCAAAGTTAGAACTTTTATATGATAGATGATATTGGCTTTTCTATTTATGAAATTTGCCATAAAGTAACAAAGTTGTGTGATTCTTATCTTACCAATTCATATATGCTTTCACAATCTCAAAAGAAAGAGAAACAATATTGGTCATGCTAGTCACTTGTCTGATTAGATTGCATTAAAAATCATACCTTTCATAAGTTGTCTCAGCTTACACTTGAAAAGGACATTTCTAAATGAAGTTATTAAGCTGTACTTCTCAGGTAGTAACTTATAAAATATAAGAGTGGGGTTAAGGTTTGAACTCCATCTTTAAAGAAGAAAATCTAAGTCATACAAAACAAAGGGATTATTTGTGTCTTTATATAACTGAAATCATACTGATTTTATCTATGTATTGTATATATATCTTTTTTATGATGACTGGAGGCTTTTTCAGACATAATGAGAACTTGCCTAGACACAAAGGCCTAAAATAATTCTCAGTGAAAGATTCCTTTTACTTTTGTGTTTAATATCTTTAATAGATAAGCAGTGAGGAAAATGTTCATTCATAATTCCCATGCCTTGAATATAGTTAAATACACAGATTAAAGAGAATAAAAATTCTAAATGTGCTTGTTAGATCTAAAATAGAAGGAGACAAGCATTTCCATAAACAGCTTTCTTTGTATGGTCTCATACATCTTCAACGTATCCACAAAGAAGTTTACATTTTAGGCTAATGACATGTGGATGGACAAGTAGTAGAAGGAGTACATATAAATGTAGATTATCAGATAGTTAAGTTATGTGTTTTGAGGTGTGTTTCACTGATAAACCTAATTCCTACAACCCCCCTAACTTTGGCAGAATGAAAATAAATGTTCCTTTCCTCACTCTGGTGCTCTCAGCCACCTGTGATTGCTGAGTCACTGAGAGTACTCTCCACAACTAATGTGGTCCAGAAAGCAAGATTGCCTTCCAATGGAACAGTGTGACACCTGTGTGTTCTTCATTGCTTTTATGTGTAGCAATCTTGGCTAATCGGCTAGGATAGAGCATCATGCTTTAATTACACAATAAATGCTTTCTCAGATTGTGAATACTGCATACGAAACCATGTGTGAACTAAACATATTTTTCATGATCCCTTTAATAATTTTAACTGATAATGCGTATTTGATACTGAACAGTACATATTAAAAGTTAACTAATATGATAAGGCATTTATCTGCCAGATGTCACAGGCACCCTGCTATTAAGTCTGAAATTAAGACAATATGCTAGTTAGGCTTTAATTGGTGTAAAAGCATATCAGTGTCTCGGTGAGCTACTCTCATTTCTTTGCTCCTAGTATATCCATTACAAACACCCCAGGCCTTGTCAGAAAAACTTTTTTTTTTTTTTACACATTAGTGCTGAAAAAGCCTGTTCAGAAGAAATATGTTAAATATATTTGGAAGATATTTTGTGTTAATTATTAATATGTTGTATACTTTTTTCTAGATTACAACAAGAGTGTTTATTAAGTTGCATATTACTAAGATTTGCTTTTGTGTAATAACACTATGAAGAATAGCCATGCAACATCAATTATTGCACTAGCAATGAGGAGTTAGCAGGAATTAATATAGCTTCTCATGCCCTACAAAAGAAATTAATTTTAGAGAGTTGCATAACAAGATATTTTCTTCCATTGATGAGAAACTGACTTCTCTTTGTCCTGTGTATTATATCTGATACTATCTGCCTCTGTCTATTCTCTGTAAGCTAAGTTACTTACCACTAACACTTTCCTTATTTAATTCTCCTATTATTGATTCTCCTTTTTCTTTTCATAATGTTTTAGTCTATGCCTCTGTCCTTGGGATCTACTTTGACTTGTTTTTGTTGTTGCCCTTGATCCAATCATGTTTGTGTTGTCATATCGGTGAGATTCTATGTTGCTTTTTTGATTGGGATGTATCTCAGTGGTAGAGTGATTGCTTAGCACCAATGAACCATTGAATCCAATCGACAGAACTAAACTAAACTAACATGGTATGAAAATGCTTCTCTAGTTCTTCATTGGCATCCTTTCTGAGAGTATTGTTGCAGTTTTAAGAATTGAGTTTTATAAAAAATATCTATTTATAACAAAAGTATACATATAAAGAAAAAGTTAGGTTTAATATAGTATAGTTTTTGCATGAAAATTATCTCTTTTGTTATACCTTCTTTACATATAAAATAATTATATTACATATAATCAATCACTAAATTAAAATTGATGACTACAAGTAAGTGTTCAAGAGTCAAAGCAATTTATAACTAATTACAATTTTTATAGAAAAGTGTAAAGTTGAATATAAAGATCAATAACTCTTAGAGGATGCAGCTCTGAATGTTAGATAAGGATGGAGAGAATAAGGACTGGAAAACGAACAATGCAAAATACTGACTTCATTGTTTTCTAGCAACATTAGATTAATTGAAACAGCACAATCAATGCTTTTGTAACTTTTTATAGCAAGTGTATTCCATTGTTATATTTTGTAATAGTTTCATTCTAAGAAATAGCTAGAAAAACAATTCTTATCACATATTTACTGTTTGACCCGACATTTTTGGTTCCAAACTTTCTAGGGAGTAAATAATTTCTTCACATTACAAACAGAAAATATGTGTGATAAAAATTTCACAGACACAGAGTAATTATGACAGAAACAAGATCAAAAGTAATGATTATATAATTAAAACTCACCCTATTATCTGCCTACTGTACCTTATCTCAACTACTAAGTGTTTTTATGAAGTTCTGTAGTGAGGACATTGCCCCACATCTTTCTTCATTGACTCATCTTTTCCAGAGAAAATGACTGTTCTACCAGTCACTGACTCATTCATCCTGAAAGGGAATTTGGAGGACATGTTATGTTTTATGCACTATGCTATTTGCTCAGAATATAAAAGGAACAACTTTGTTTCCTCATGAAACTATTAGTCAGAGCTTTTATTCTAAGTCTGATTTGACTGATTCCATTTTCAAATTTCAAGTCTTCTTTCTTGGGAAGGGAAGAATTTTTATCTTTGCTTTTTGCTGCTAGCTTGCATTTATATAAGAGTTTTAGAGATAGTTGTACTTAAAATAAGATGACCTAACACTGGAATCTTGTAGGTCTTCAAATATTAAACAACTGTCTATGAGTTATCTCAGGACTTGATATATAGAACTGCAATTTACTTCCATTCTAAGGTACTTTTGCTTAAAATATCAGTTATAGATAACTTATAATGGTTAGTGATGCCTGGCACCACTGTGGAGGTGGAGAAAAGATTAAATATCCAAAAGGTTCTTGGTTAATGAAAACATGATATGGTTTACTACAATGTCAACATAAATGTGAGAATGCTTCTTGGTATGGAAAGTATCTAGAATGTTCGACAAAGGCTAAGTGATGAAGACGGTGCCCATCTTGAGATCCTGTTGGGATTTGGTGAAAACTCTCAGAGATTTTGCCATTGGGGAAGTAATTCTGTGAGATATGGTTTAGACCTGGCCCATTACACATCATCATCATGATCATCATGATCATCATGATCATCATCATATCTCTCTCTCTCTCTCTCTCTCTCTCTCTCTCTCTCTCTCTCTGTTCACTTATTCATGACACCACAAGTTGAGCATCTTTTATTCCACTGTGTCCATACCTAGAATTACTGCTTCCTAATAAAAGAGTGATCTTGAACTGAAAATGCTGAAACCAAGAGCCTAAATCAATATTTCCTTCTTTAAGTTGATTTCTCCTCTAAAATTTTTAAAATACCAACAGAAAGTTGAAAATGACACCTACAATGTAACATACCAACACTCGGCAGTCTTTCCATAGAAATTCATGGACCACATTGGCCAAAAAATCAGGTAGTTGATTTTCACTCCCTGTCCTATTCTCTAATTCCAATTTCCCAGATACCCACCTCCTGCCCCCACCATGGTAGCTAGCAATATGATTTGACTGCTACTTCGTCTCTATCCCATTCTAAAGGGATTAAACTAGATTTCTCCTACAACATTCTATTATCAATTTATCTGTTTGTGTCTAATGCCAAACATAAGGCAAGTTTTTTTCTGGAAAGTCACACTGGCATGGAAACCAGGTAAACCATTTTCACTGTCCTACCTGTATTCCAATTTCAATTCCCAAGTTTTGTTTATGGCCAGCTTTGTAGCCGGTGAACTGCTTCAGCCTCTTCATTTTTCTATTTTCCATTCTTGAAGGACTAAGCAGACACTCTCCTATATATCTCCTTTCTTACTCCATCCATTTGTGTTATTTGCTCACAACCCAAGACTCTGCATATCCACAGGGCAAGCCAGGCCAGGCCAGCCCAGGTAGGGTATCAGATCCTTCTCCAAGAGCAAGTCTTCCTTTTTCCTCTGTCCACACTCCTGCATATCAGCTCCAAATAACTAAGGAAGTTCTGTTCTTGATAGCCAGTCACCACATCTGGCATGAAATCAGAAGTATTTCTCACAAGGAAACTCACAGCCACCACACCCTCGTAAAATCCTGATAAAGCATTAGAAACCAAGATTGAAACATCTCTCCAGTTAAGGAAAAAATATATCAGCTTTTAGAATTACAATCATCCCAAACTCTGATGCCTAGAAGGCTGCATAAAAGTACATTCGGTACCAGCCAGAACAATAAGTCTTCACTTGAATCCAAGAAAACTATTACAGTAGACCCTGACAAATGCAATATAATTAAAGCAAAGGGCAAAAACTTCAAAATAGTCATATGAATATGATCAATAACCTAGAGAGAATATGTATAAATCCACTAATTAAATCTATGAAAACACAAACAGTGCAATGAACTGAAGAGAACTGTTCAAGATATGAAAGTAGAAAATAGAATCAATAAAGAAAATGCAAGCTGAGGGAAAACAGTAAAGGTAAAATTTAGGAATTTGATCAGAAACCTCATAGGCAAGACTCGCCAACAGAATACAAGAAATGGAAGAAAGAATCTCAAGCATTTGAAACAAGATAGAGGAAATGATTACAACCAAAATAACTCATCATGATTAATTAGGTTTCAAACAACAGTACCAATGATAGTTGAACATATATAAGTTGATGAAAGTAATCCACTATATAAACAAACTGAAAGACAAAAGCACATGATCATCTGATTAAAGACAGAAAAACCCTTTAGCAAGATCCAAACACTTTAATGATAAAGGCCATGGATAGACCAGAAAAACGAGACCTACCTCAACATAGTACAGGAAATTTAAAGGAACCCTTAGCCAATATCAACCTAATTGGATAGAAACTAAAACCAAGAGTCAAACAAGCTTGTCTGTTCTCTTAATTACAATTCAATATAGTCCTTGAAATCTTAGCTAAAACAGTAAGGTAACTGAAAGAGATCATGAAAATAAAAGGAAGAAGCTAAAGTATCTGTATTTGCAGGACATATGATAATATACATAAATTACCCTAAAAATTCCACCAGGGATTTCTATAGCTAAAAAACACTTTACAAAACTAACACACAAAAATTGGTAGCCTACCTATGTAGAAATAACAAATACATTGAGAAAAAAATCAGATAAACAACACATTTCATGATGCCCTCAAAAATAAAAATATCTTGGGAAAGCTCTAACCAAACAACTTAAAAACTTGTTTAATGCTTTAAGACAATGAAGATATTGAAGAAAATATCAGGAGATTGAACGATCCCCCATGCTTATTGATCAATAGGATTAAAATGGTAAAAAGAGCCATCCAACCAAAAGCAATTTAGAGATTTAATGCAATCTCCATCAAAATTACAAGACAATTATTCTCAGAACTTGAAAAAAAATATTTCATCTTTACTTGGAAATAATAATAATCCCAGGTAGCTAAAATAATCCTTACTAATAACAAAACTGTGAAAGGTATCACCATCGCCAATCTTAAATTGTACCATAGAGCTATAGACACAAAAGAACGCATGGTATTGTCATAAAATTTTAATAAATAACATCTAACTGAACCTCCACATACTGGTGTACACATATTGGACACCTAATGTTTTTACGAAGCTAAAATACACATTTAAATAAAAAAGATCATCTTTATCAAAGGATTCTGGTCAAAGTTGAAGGCTGAATACAGAAGAATGTAAGTAAATCCATATTTATATTCCTACATAAAATTTAACTCCAGATGGATAAGGGCCTCAACATAACACATCTACACTGAGTCTCTCTCTCTCTCTCTCTCTCTCTCTCTCTCTCTCTTTCTCTCTTGAGACAGAGTTTCTCTGTGTAGTCTTGGCTATCTTAGACTAGTTTTGTAAACCCGGCTGGCCTCGAACTCATGGCAATTGACCTATCTCTGCCTCCTTAGTGCTGGGGTTAAAGGTGCACACCACCATGCCTGGTGAGTCACTCAATCTCATTGAAGAAAAGGTAAGCAATAATCCTAACATAATTGGAAAAGGAAAGAAATTTAGGGACAAAACACTGATAACACAAGCACTAAAAACAGCAATTCATAAATGTGACATTATGAAACTGAAAAGCTTCAGTATGGCAAAGGAAAAAGTCATTTATACAAAGTGGCAAGCTTTGGCTTTATTGTTGAATATAGCACCTACAGAACTCATTGAATTTGAATAAGTGAAACATTCACCTACTTAGAGCTTTCCCCTCTGGAGAGTACTATCATGGTACTTTAAGGTACTCTGCACGCTACTAAAGTATAGAGGTAAGCATCAACCCAGACACAAAACCATGGTTAAATAACAATATTCTTAAATCAATGTGTACTAGTGCAAAAGTGCCTCAAAAGTTTGTGGGAATAAACAATCAATATCTGATTGGATTTGAGGCCCACTCTATGAGATAGAACCCATTCCCAACACTACTTGTGTGACCAAGAACATTAGACTAGATAGGCCAAAGATATAGAGGAAAACCAAACACTGCAGATCAGAAAAAGGAATATAGTAACAAAATGATTCCTAATTGTATTCTGCTATACTCATAAATTAGTGTCTTTTTAGCCACCATCAAGAAGCTTGATATGGAAATAAATACAGAGACACACAGCTGAAGAATGTACAGAAGAAATGACCTATCTTGGAATATTTGGTCCTACTAGCGATTTCCCCATCAATTTGCTCCACTGAAATCTCAGGGAATCATGTGAAAGAGGAGGAAGAAAAATTTAAGAGCCAGAGGGGAAGGAGAATACCAAGTAAACAAAGGACTTTTAAATACAGTGGGATTGATGCAAGTATGGACTTAGAGAGTCTTTGGCAGCATTCACAGGGCCTTCACAGGTCTGGGCTTGATGGAGTGGTGAACATGAACTCAACCCCAAATCCCTAACACAGAAATTATCTCCAACTGATAACCACTCACAGAATGAAATTCAATTTTTCTTCCTTTGGAGTCTCACTGCCATATAAATCACTTTTAAAGCTAAGCCCAAGTCAACAATAGATGGCCAACACAAAATGAACTCAGTGATATTTTTGGAGGTTTTCTTGTCTCAAAATGCTTTGTCTTTACATTTTCCCCTTCTAATCCTAATAAGATGGTTTACTTATATATTATGGTTTCTAATTTAGTGGGATATATTTTTTCAGATTTAAGTGTTTACCAATGTATGTGTCTCTGTATCTTTATGTGTTTATTTTTTTCTTTTGCTTTCCTTTGGATATATGTTTTCCTGTTTGTTTTATTATATTCAAGTTTTTTGTTTTTATTTTATTTATTCTTTTTTTTTTTTGTTTTTGCTTTTTAGTTATCTCTTAGTTTTCCAACGATCATGCTTGTAAGTTTATGGATTTGTGCTGGTAAGGACAGTCTGGAAGTAATTAGGAGAAGAGGGAACCATAGTTCGAATATGTGGCATGAAAAAAATCTACTTCAAATAAAAAATAATTAAAAACATACCTTCCAAATGTACATTGTGAGTAAATGCAGTATAAATTAGAGATTATTAATGATAAGTTTGTTATCATTATGCCCAAACATCAATTTCAGCCTCTCTGATGGGAAATCTTGATCATAAGGGAGGCTAGTCACACACACATGGACAGATATATGGGAGTGTATGGGCCTGTTTTCACTTTCACTGTAAGCCTGAATTCCATAAAATGATCTTAAGAAGAAAATGAGACAGACAAAGGTATAGCATAAGAACAAAAAAAAAAAAAAAAAAAAAAAAAAAAAAAAAAAAAGAAAGAAAGGCCACCTTTCAGCAGATAGTGGAGAGTTTTCACCTGTTTTCAAACCATTCCCAAAATATCACTGACCAAGCATCATGAACTTAGTTATAAGATACAAAAAATGTCCATATTTTAAAAGTGAAAACTAGAGAAAATAAAGTTAAAAGTTTGAAAGTAAGACCATAGCTTATGAAAGATAACTTTACAAACTGAATAACATCAAAGTTAAAATGTTTTCTCACACCAAAGTTTCATGAAAAGGATAAATAAGAATATTTATAGAGCCTACACATGACAGAGTAATTATATGTAGAATGAATATATAAGGAACTTGGAAAACTAAGTTAAACACATAATAAGGACACAGAAAAATCTAACTAATGAGGGGCTGAAGCCATGCATGATTGCTTAAGGATGCTTGGATGCTTTTGCAGAGATTTGTGTTCCTAGTACCCAAATGAGTGGGCTCACTAATGCCTATGACTCCAGCTTCAGGAGAAGCTTCACCTGGATTGCTTTAGGCACTCTCAAGCATGAGTACACACACACACACACACACACACACACACACACACACACACACACACACACGCATGCACACACACACCACACACACAGGTACACATACACAAATAAAATGCATCTTAAAACTCCACTTTGAGAATAAGTGAATGAATATTTCACTGAAGATACCCAGATAATGAGCTCATTATGCATTCAAGTTATCACTTATAAATTATCACATATAAATTAAAAGTAAGATTATGTGTTGCTATGTGAATTTAAAAGCAAAAAAGTTTCAAATGTGGTAATATTAAATACTCATTAACATGTGGACAAAAGAGATAACTCACTCAATTCACCAAAGAATATAAAATGATGTTGCCACATTAAAATATTTCATGTATCTTAATAAAAGAAACATGCACTTCTCTTGAGAGAAAGAATTGCCTTGTGCAATTATTCACACACACACACACATGTTTATAGATATTGGAAACTGAGAGATTTGTGGTATATGCAAACACCGGTACTCTCATCATAGAAGAATCTTCAACATTAAAGACAATAGTGATATTTAAAGTTAGATACAACCATGTCTGAAAGTTTTGTTAACTATTAAGACAAATACTTTAGGACTGCTTGTCCATAGAGCCCCTAAGGATGCTAATCTTGGATCTTGGCATTATTCTATAGGAAACCAGGTTCTCACTGAACTTGGCTTTGTTAAGCAAGAAAAACACAGTAAATAAGACTCCATGTTACCACACACAGTGTTGATGACGGATGGTGTTCTTATGCTTTAGCCAGTATCTCTAAATTTCTCTGAAATAGTGTCTAGTGAACCAAAGGCAACACCTCTTTACTAGTGTGGACTTGTGACCAATAGTCCTTGTATGTGTGTTCATATGGTGAATCATAGGAGCTTTGTCTTTAAAAATAAGCAGGATGTGTTAATACATTTTGAAATACATATACATATAGGTATATGGCAACTAATTTAAAAATAGGTCAATTATTTGAAAGCGAACATGGAGAGGGCTTTAAGGGGAGGAAGAAGAAGGAAAATAATGTAATTTATTATAATCTCAAAATATAAAAAATATAGTTAAAATTATTTTAAAATGCTGATAAGGGGATTAAAGAATAATAAATTATAAGATTCTGAGAATTACACAGTAACATCAGAAGGATAATAAAGTTAACAGCCAACATGTAGATAATGTTTTCTCATTGTTTGGCCTTCTTCAAAGGGCTTTATAACTTTCCTTAATCCATCTGGTCTAGTAGCATTTCTTTATGGATGAGCCTACTGTTTTTCTTATTGTTCAGTTATGATAGTGAGATATCTAAAATTGCAGTAAATGCTACAGATATCCACACTAGTTAAGAGAAGGATGGTGTAAGACTATTGCCCAGGAAGTGCACTGCAGAACCTTCCCCCCACTGGAAACAAAGACTGACCATTGCTTTGCATCACAAATTCCAGTGTTTTCTTTTCATGGTGGGTGTCCCAGAGACACCCCACTTTCACAGGTCCTCCCATTATTCTTTTCATCTTAAAGCCACTCCCCACACAAATGAATGCCTCAATAGCAGATAAATAGACTATAGCAATATATAAGCAAAATTAGCAATAGGACTATATATCAAATATTTATCATTGTATAAGTCATAATTATTGCTATTATTGTCTACTCACAATGGTGAGAACAAATTGCAAGCAGCCTTATTTGTTTGTTCTTTCCATAATTTTTAATTTAAAATAATACATAAAATTATTATAAATCTCACAAGATTTTATTTTGTTGATTTTCTCAAAGAATCAGCTCTTGGTTTTACTGATTCTTTGTATTATTCTCTTTATTTCTAATTCATTGACTTCAGCCCTGAGTTTGTTTATTTCCTGTCGTATACTCTTTCTGTCTACAAGATGTTCAGAGGAAGAAGAAAAGAACCTGGAGTTGACAGGAGCTCCAAAAGAAGTGCAACAGAAACCATTATCCAGGGTCCAGAGGGCATTGCTGAGACTGAAGAACCAACCAATACTGAGACTGAAAGACAGTGCATGGGCTTGTCCTAGGCCCCATATACAGATGTGTACCTATATACAATGAGCACCTCAGGCTTAATATAGGTCCTCTAATAAGGAAAGTGAGATATTTCTATGATACGGACTCTGATGTCAGCTATTTGATCACTCCCCAATGGTGGGACTGCCTTTCTAGGCCATACAGGAAGAGGACATGCTCAGTCCTGATGGGACTTGCTGGGCTGGTGTGGATGGGAAGGGGATCTCCCCTATTCTGAGGAACAGAGGCAGCAGGGGAGAGGGAGAGAGGGTGGAATTGGGAGAGGAGGAGGGATAGGGCTCTGACCTGGATGTAAAGTGAATAAAAAAAGTTTAAAAAAAGATTCCATGTCATGTAATTCTGTTCACATGGAACTTATGAAATAACAAAAGGTAGAGGTAAAAGCAGATTTATCATTACCAGATGTGGTCTGAAGTGTAAGGTAGAAAATATGTAGTGTTTATGGAGCAAAACTGCTGTGTCTCAAATGGTGGTCACTAGATTGCAAATGTGTGATCAATTAGTAAAAAACTATGTACACATTTGCACATAAAATATTATACATGCAGGTAGTGTGTATAAAAATACTGGGCCTGAGTAGAACCAAAGCATTTCTGTAAATGCTAGTATTCTTACAGTGATTTTTAAAAAAATATATTTATTTACTTATTTATTTAGTATACATTACTCAGCCTACAGGTCAGAAGAGAGCCTGAGAACAGTGCTCCTAAGAGCTGAGCCACCTCTTCAGCCCCATGACTGTGATTTATAGCTAAAAAAGAAATTTCCGGCCCTTTGAGAGTAGAGTGAATCTTAGTTACCTCTGTAGTAGTTTTAAAAACATGTTAGTAGTGTATAAAAGTAGTAGAAACAGCATTAATTGTGTAATTTACTCTATTAAGATCCAAAGTAATATCTAGAAGGAACTCCTGCATATTATTATGAAATATTTTTCTTTAAATACTTGTCCACACGTATGATTTTCTCCTACATTTTTACTTTTTTATTATTTATCATTAAAATCATTATTCTTTGGAAAAAGCATATGAAGAAGAAGAAATATATACTGGTATAATTCAGTCCCATTCACACAAAAAATTTCCACACCTCTTATAACTGAATCACACACTTTCAAAACACTGTTTGTTTTATTCCCTACCATCTAGAGTCCTTGGAATTCAAATTGCAATGTTTGAAAATTATGTTTTAATTTAACATTTAAAAATTTATAGACTGTACCTGATGGATTTTCTCTCATTTTAAAAGATCTTCATCACAGCATGAAGAACTTACTCATCATTTTTGGTCCCATTTTTCTTTGTTGTCTTCCTCATTGATGTGTGGTATGTGAAGATTGGAATGTATGATGCTGATGATAAAAGCACTTGCTTTTCCAGTCAGTGCATAGGTTTATTGGATCTGGAATACATCTTGGCCCATATAAGGGTCTTCACTATATGCATCTCCCTAAGATGGCAACCCTGAAGCATGGTGGTTATCACAAGATTTCCCCATCTTAGATTTTATCTCACATGTTTTCTTTTTTTAAATTTTATTAATTTATTCATATTACATCTCAATGGTTATCCCATCCCTTGTATCCTCCCATTCCTCCCTCCCTCCCATTTTCCCCTTACTCCTCTCCCTTATGACTGTGACTGAGGAGGGCTTCCTCCCCCTTTATATGCTCATAGGGTATCAAGTCTCTTCTTGGTAGCCTGCTGTCCTTCCTCTGAGTGCCACCGGGTCTCCCCATCCAGGGGACATGGTCAAATATGAGGCACCAGAGTATGTGTGAAAGTCATACCCCACTCTCCACTCAATTGTGGAGAATGTCCTGTCCATTGGCTAGATCTGGGTAGGGGTTTGAAGTTTACAGCCTGTATTGTCCTTGGCTGGTGCCATAGTCTGAGCGGGACCCCCCAGAAGCAGAAAGAGTCAAATGGTATATACTCACTTATATCTGAATACTAGCCCAAAGGGCATGTCCCATGAAAGTCTTCACTTACCAGGAAACTGGGACAGAGTGGAGGACATCCTATTGGGACTCCAGATGAGAGAAGCATGGGAGAATGGCAAAGTAGAAGGATCCAGAGGGTTCTAGAAATCACATGTTTTCTTTGCCAATGCATTTCTGGCAGTGAAAATATCCAAGGATTCTTTAGCAAACAATATTTGTTAGTCTATGAACACATCATGGTTATGTAGTAGCTTGTCTATGGTTCCTTTTAATCCATCCAGTTCTGTAATTCACATGGAGTAGTTCCAAATGCAACTGTTTTGTATAAAATAAGAATCCAACCTCCTTTACATCCTATGAAGGGCAGTTCTTAATATTTAATAAAAAATACATGATCATTTTAGATCCACATATGCTCAACGAGACAGATAAGAGTGCTAGAACATCAAGTAATCAAAATACAAAAGCCTAGTCTTAATTTCAAGATACGTATAAATTATTCAGAAAAAAAGCTCTCTGAATGAAAAATTTGTTGACAATAACATCTATATATTGACCCTGGTACCTATAGAGAGTCCTCACCCATACATCTAGAATCTTTGGTACAGGAAATAACTGCACATTCACTAAGCACCAAGCAAGCTACAGGCTCTTTGACCTCAGTGATGTCCTGCCTGCAAGATATGCTAGTACAGTCTTGGCACAGAGACTGGGGGAGGAAACCTTCAATATCTGATTTGACTTAAAGTCCATTTCCTTAGATACAAACGATTTCGGACATTCAGGATCCTGTGAAAGAGAAGGCAGAAAGAATGTAGCAGCCAGTGGGAATAGAGGGCACCAAGAAAACAAAGCCCTCTAAGTCAACATGATCTCTTCACATATGAATTTGCAGAGTCCGACAGCATGCACGTGGCCTGCACAGGTCCTTTGTGAACATACTATGGTTTTCTGTTTAATGTGTTTATCAGATTCCTGAGTGTGCTAGTGAGTGGGTTTCTGTTTTTATATCTGTTTCTTGTGCCTTGTCTTGGGGTCTTTTTCTTTTGTTTGTTGGGTTTGTCCTATTCCAATGTGTTAATTTTTGCATTGTTTTACTATGTTGGTTTCATCGTATTCCAAAGCTTTAGTTTTTGTATTGTTTTATTTTGTCCTCTAGAAGCCTCTTTACTTTTTCTTGAGAGACAGAATGGGCATGGATACAGATTGGAGCCAGTGTGGGAAGGAACTGGGAGGAGTAAGGGAGAGGAAACCTTACTTAGAATATATTATGTGAGAAAAAGTCTATTTTCAATAAAAGGGAAAAGAATATGTTGGAGGGGAAAGGAGTCTTTTGTTTCATGTTGATTATTCTTTAGTTTAGTGCCAATGGTAAATCTAAAATTCATAGTATTTAAACATTACCATGTTGACTCAGTGCGGCTGTAAAAGACAACCCATTGACAATTTACATGATGTCTTGTAAAATCGTGTCATAGAAACATAGAAAAGAAAAACAGGACTCAAAGTTCTTGGCCTAATAATGTGTCTGTTTGGACTGAACCTCCTATGATATGAGCTGTAAACAGATTTCAAGGCCAAAGGAAGAGCCTGTTAGTCTGAGAACTTGTACTCTCTTCTCTCTCCATGATGTTCCTTGGATTAACTTCCTGTATAAAATATTTGTTGCAAGAACATCATTCACTTTATATTTTGTATTTCTGTGTAAGACAGGGAAAGGTGTGACAACTAGGTACAAATCAGGAAGTTGTTATTTACATATTATTTAATCCTATTTCTTATTTAATTGATTTGTATTCTTTAATATGTTTTGTTGGTCAATCTCATTCGCACGTTATGACATATGATCCATCACTCCGGGGAGTAAAAACAACCGGAAACATTGTTGCATATGTTAAAACACAAAAACAATTCAACACTAGATAAGAGTACCTTAAGATATTTTCATGCTATCGCTGCACCTGAGGCGCTGGTGCTTCCTCGGCCACACAGGTCCAGGCTGTCTGTGCTGAGTCTCTTGGGCCCAGTCTACAGACCCCGGGATGCTGCGGGCATTCATCACTTCTTTCCAGTGCCATGGACAACAATGAGGTTTTGTCCCACAGTGAGCTGTCTGCGGTGCTACGCCAGTACAACATCCCGCATGGGCTTAACGTGGGCTCTATTCAGCTCTACGACAAAAAAATCTTCGAATACGAGACCCAGAGACAAAGGCTTACCCTCCCCCCCCCACTTGTCATCATCTTCATTCACCTATCGGTTCTCAGATACAGATTCAGCCTCCATGAACTCAGATGCATGATCTTCCCCCCAAAGAGGACGCCTTACTACTATGACCAAGGTTAATTGACCACCAGGACATATGAAGAGCCCAAGACTGTGGACATGTCCAAGAGCTTCCGCCAGCTGGAGACCTCACTTGTAGATGCTGACTCCTTCCACCAGCAGATGTGTAATGATATTTTCTCTTCTTCAGAAGAGAAGAGCAAGCATAGCAAACACCCCATCTATGGCTGAAACAGTGGCTACACATTACCACTCCAGGAGTCCCCTGGGCTTATTGTATTATCCTACATCCTCCTCCTCTTCAGTGTCCTCCTCTTCATCTTCTCCATCTTCTTGCATTACTTGCCGTCCATTGGACCAGAAAAGCAAGCCCCCATTGCTGCTCTGTGCCAGGATTGACAGGTCCCACTCTGAGGTCAGCTTTTACTCTTCCTAGTCTTTGCTGCCTTTCTGCTCTTTGTTTACTATTCCGTACAAGCTAACAAGGGCAACCCTTTCTGGATGGATCCCTGAGGGTACTTATAGTTTCAGAGCAGTTCTTAACAGTAGATTTGGCTGATTGTCTTAGCAGTGTTTGCTGTGGGGCAGGGGTAGGGGCTATTTTGTGTGTTTTAGTTAAGGGATGCAGAGCCTAGTCTAAGGCAATGCTTGTTTTCCACCTCATCCTCCCAAGGAAGCGGCATATATTACCCTTCCACAGCCCAGTAGACCCACTTGTACCTTCTGCTAGAGCCTCCTAGCCCTATTGCCTCTGATCCATAGGGCTCACTGAGGGGATGAAGACTTCCTTCATTAGAGGAAAGCTTGGTGGTGGTGGCAGTTGTCATGTTCGCATGTTTGTTGTCACCTTTTCAATGGGTAATAACCAAAGGCCACCCTGGCTTTGTTTTCCTGGACACAATAAAAGACATGTTTATGTAAAATTAAAAGAATATTTCAGGCTTAAGAAATTATGTTTCTAAGGGGTGACAAATCTTCTTGGCACTGGGAATGGTAGCAAACGGTAACAGTAGCTATCTGGTCACAATAGGAAAAAAAAAAAGAGATGTACACTGAAACTGATATGATCCAAAGTACAGTCAATTCTCCATTCCTGGTGCTCTTTTACAGGCTTAAAACTGAGTGCTTAGGAACTCGAGCTTAAATACTTAGTATAATTTTCTAATATATTACTGTCTTCCTTAACCAGGATAGTCCTGAGCCATGCACCACAGGGACAGCTGCAGCCTCTACCGTGAGGTACTGGCGGAGCTGTCAAGACAAGAGCACCTCTTTTGCTGCCTCAGCATGCAGCCTGAGACACTGAAGCAGGAACTTTCCACGCTACAGCACCTTCTCTCCAGCCTTCCAAAGTGGCTGTGCAGCAACAGATCCTCAACCAAAGACACCTGAACCTGGGAAGGTCTCCCCATCCTGACTCAAGGGCCAAATCAAGGAAAAAGGGTTGAAAAAAGCCACCAATCCCCAAGCAGGAAAACCCACCAAATCTCTTAACTTTCCACAAAAAACCACCAATCCCAAAGCATGAAAGCCCACAGATCCCTCAGCTTCTCACATTCGGGATTTAAAATTCTACCAATCTTCATCCTGGAAATGTTTTCTTTTTGTTTGAGAAGTTGAAGTGATTTTTTTTTTTTTTTTTTTGTAAACTTTTTAATCCTGGCATTTTCCAGGCATGAGTCTGAAGTCTTAGTCTTCTGTCAATTGGTGTGTTCATTTCATTCACTTGTGAGATGTTTTTTAGGTATGTATGAACATAATATGTACCTTTTAAAAAGTATGTTTCTGTTTCATCAATATGTCTGATAATGTATATTCTTCAGACATGAGGTCTCAAATTAGTTTAATGTGGTTATAGCATATTTAATTACTTCAGCCTATCTTCCTTGGTGAATTTCAAAATAGTCCAGTAGTTCCTGTCAATACTGAACAAAGGTCCCAATATTAAAGTTCCATGACTCAAAATATTTTTGTCTAAACCGTTATTGATCACTTCATATATGATGTGCGATGGAAGATTTTAAAAATACTTTTCTGCCTCTCATTTTAGTGACATTGCATTTTATAACCTGAGGTAAAAATATATTTTCTTCCTTAGAGATTTCTCTGTACTATAGTTTCTTGGATATGGTGAAAGTACAAAATAATAAATGAAATCTAGCAATCTAAAATTTTCCCTCAATGTAAAGGCTAGACGAGATACTGAAATATTTATCGTTCCGAAGCCCCACTCTTTCAAATCATCCTAACACCATCTATCTTGGCATAGTTGCCTCAGGGAGTCCTCAGACAATAGGACACTTTTGATTTTCTTTTTGAATGGCAAGAGTTGTACATCAGATACAAGATTTTGCATTAAATTTAGGCATGATTGTACATTCATTTTAGATATGGTTTTATACAGATTATATGTGCTGAAGAAAAAAGTGCCACCTATCTTACTAGTGGCCCATACTCCTGCAGAGATTAGAAAGTCTTTGGAGGAAGCAAAGGCTGATGGGTTAGGCTCATCAGAAATCACCTGTGGCTGGATACGACAGTGCTCTGGTGGCAGGAAGCTCGCCCCAATGTTCTGGCCCATTTCCAGATCTGTAACTGCTTCTACCAACCAAATTCCTCCCCTTAGTTTTAATGAAATTATTTCTATTGCCATGGAGAGAAAATTTACAAAACTAACAAATAACTGATAGTCTTAACACAACACGACTATAGACATATTTTCTGGACTATTAACTAATGAATGTGACTGTATTTCTTTATCAAAAGATGAATTTATATATGTTAGAGGAAACTTTGCCCATGGAAAGACTATTAGAAGTAGACAAACTTAAACTATTTTTACACCTGAAACCTAGAAAATTAAAATTACACATATTGTGTGCAATAAAATTATAAGAAATACAATCACCAAATGAATTTCAACTTTATTTAGGCAGTAGTACCTAATTCTGTAGACTCTGCCCTATAAGTTTAGCTGAGAGAGTAACTCAGGTAATCCTTGAGTGTGACTAATAATGCTATATACAGTTATTTACCTTTTCAAGATATTTTTTGCATTACTAAAAATTTTAGTGGCCAAATATAAAATTTTATAATTTAATATTTAATAGAATTCTTAAATGATCAATACATTCAATTCTTATATTGAAGAAAGTCACAGAATTTCAAATACAGCTTTGTTACAGCTCTTCCTATTTTTCAAAACTGAGAATTTTTATCAACAGTGAAATCACAGATATTTTTTAAATATACACATATTTACAGATATATTTTTTGCATCCTGAGATATTATCAGCTTCTAAAATGTAATAATTATAGCCTAGCAACTAATTATATTCTCATCAAGTGTATTACATCAAATTGTTACTGAATTTCTTTAATGTTTGTTATTCACTCAGTGTCAATAGAGTAAGATTTATATCATGATAAAACTGCGAAAAGAATTTCCCCATGTTACCAGAAATGAATGTTCTAGAGAAGAGAGTATGTTTCTGATGACAGTTTTTCACTTTGGTTTTATGTTGTGTTTTGAAAACAGTTTTGTCCTATATGTGCTTTGCCTGTGTTCCATTTCAAATGGGAAACTGAGCATGAAGTTAGGTGGGTAGAGAATTAAAGAAGAACTGGGGGGAATAGAGAAGGAAAAGAAATATGATAAAATATTTGCAAACAAATTTAAAAACATAAAAAAAAATTGAGAATGAAAAAAAATGTTTCTCACTACCAACCATCTTCATGACAGCCAAATGGGTCCTTGAGATCAAAAGTTAAGGAATATTTGGAGAGTCATTGTGATGCAGCCTCCGGGAGATGTGTCTAAACCATCAAAGCTACAGGTGGGAGGGCATGTGCCCTATTTGCCTCTATTGGATTAGTGATCAAGGATGTTTGGTGGTGGCAGTAAAGGTCACTACTCTTTTTGATTTTGCAATGATAGATGGTAGTGTAGTGAGGCAATCTTAAAGAAGTGTCTGGCTTTTGAGTATCTTTTGTCATAGGACCTGCCAACATAGTAAAAAGCTATGTCCTTTCATAAAGTAATAGGTCAGATGGGACTTAAGATGGGTTCAGAGCTCACAGACTATGGCCCAACAAGCACAGTGCCATCATCTCCAGAGGCAAGCATGCCTTTCAGTCCTCTGATTATACCTTCCTTTGCTATTACTTTTGTTGGATATCATCTTCTAAATGCAAGCGTTTATATAATATTGTGATTTTATTGGTTTCTGATATGTAGAATTTGAAACACAAAGTAAAAATACTTCATAGATAATTGTTACTCTTACCCACTGGTACAAGTCTATTTTTTCCCTTGCTCAAGCATCCTTAAATTACTTCTAACCTAGAATGTCACTATTTCCATTGGTGGATAAGAAAGTTTACATCAATATCCATTACTTTAAAGATGTAGTGAATACCACAGAATTTAATATTGGAAGTACATAATGTTAACACCTAAAATTGTTACTTTCAGGTATGGCACTTAAAACTTCGCTATGGTAGTTTGGTCCAATTTACAGAACCACTTAGATTAAATCTATGTATTTTAATCAAATTTCTTAAAATTTTAAAGTAAAATACAACTCATTAAGAGTGTGATATAGGATATGAAGAACTATGTAGTTTGACAGAATATGAAAACATTATAATTTCACTTCAGGCTAAAAGTACAGATAGATCTTATTGGACAAGGTGAAATATTTTGCCAACTAATAACTACATTGTCTATTTATTTCTTCAAGTATGAACCCTATATTTCTACTGACTGTTGAGAGCTCATGTGAGATTAATCTTCAATATCCTAGTCCTGGAAAGGATCTTTTTTTTTCGGTATAGATATTACTATTTTAATTCTTTGCTAATTCTCCTCTTAAAGTCTTAGGAGGAAGGTAACTGTTGTAGAAGACACTGAATATACTTGCAAGACACTTGATATATTTAAAATACACATCCTTTCAATATACAAGTGACCTACTTAATGTATATCTTACATTAATTGAACTGAAAGTGTTTTTCAGATTCTTTACATTTTTTCAAGAGTTCTTATAAATAATTCAGTTTGTAATATGACTCCATTTATTTAAAATACTAGAAAAACAAAAAGCAAATTAATCTGTTGGACTTTTGTGAACAGCTGATTGTGGTTTTCTTGGAACTGGAGAAAGAGGACTATTTATGTAAGGGAAGAAAGAACTCTGGCAGAAGTTCTTGTGCCAACTTTGGGGGCAGATCAAGTGTCTTAAGCATGGCGGCTGCAACGGTTTCATTGCCATATGAGGAGCTCCTCACTCATCAAATTCTACCTTCACATGTGTGCAATCATATCTTAGTAAAGCCGTTTTAAATAGGTGAAACCAGGTAGAAAAGTGTAGAAAATAGTTGCACACCGCAATGTCTGCTCATTGACGTATAAGAAAATTGCTAATGAAGAGTGATGGTTAAAGGTTTGAGTCCTAAAATATTCGAAAGTAATCGAGTAAAGCAGAGATTGGTTGAGAGAAGAAAAGTAAAAGTAGATATTTGATTAGCATATGATTTACTTTGAGTTTCTAAGCAGCAATGAGCTTTTTTGGGGGGGTTGGTAATTTTATTTATTTATTTATTTATTTATTTATCTATTCACTTTACATCCCTCTTATAGCCACCTCCCTCCTCTCCTCCCCATCCCATCCTGTCTCCAACTGCCCCTTCCCTTCCTCTTCCCCTGTTCCTCAGAAAATGGGAGCCTCTTCTATTCATCATAATTTGATTAGTGACAATCAAAACTTGAGATCATGTAAAATCAAATAATACTATCTTTGGTTCTCTAGAGCTCTGACCCTTTTAATTGAACACTGAGAACTAACTGTGTTCATGCCTTTCATTGTGTGCACTGCTGAAATGAAAAAGAAGCAAATATCTGTGATATCATACAGTAGGTGGCAAAAAGAGACTACAAAAATTAATTATATGCCATTTTTCATTATATTGCTCAATGACTTTCAAATACCAAACCATCTGTGCTCATTTGGACATTGGGGTTACATTTTAGATACATTATAGCAACATCATGGCACTCATTTGTTTTAGGGAAAACACAGTGGGGCTAAAGAGATGGCTCAGTGAATAGATCCCCAAAACAGCCCCAAGGATACAATAGTAATGGTTATATCTTGGGGGTAACCATGGCACTCTCATTGCACTTAAAGAGTCTCAACAGCAAGGAATTCAGGGCTGCAACATGGGTATTCAACTACCCGTGGCTGGTAAGGTTATGGACCCTAGAGGAAAACCTGCTGCTTTGACCTTTGTATAATTTGTATTTGTATAATCTCTAACTCGGTTATAAACACTTGCTCTACATCCACAGAAAAGTACACTGTGCCCTCCTCATCAAAGAAGCTTCTTTTAGTTTTTTTTTTTTTTTTTTAAGCTGGAGACTACAGAAATCTACATCTTGTAAAAATTCTGAGAACAGCTGTGTCTGTAGTGCACAGCTGCAGCTGACTAATTTTCAACGCGATTCCTCTACCTAAGGCGCAGGCAAAACTGAATACTCGAAACTGGGGTGAAAGTGTCATGCTAAACTTTGGCTGTGCTCCATGCTACTTATTCCTAAATGCTTTTCTGAGGCAGACTAGGGAGCCTGGCTCCATCTCAGCATAGAGCGTGGTAGAAAACAGAGGCTGCTAAGCACAGCAAGCTGGAACAGTGTCTTCCACTGCCAGAGAGCAATGAGGTAAATTATACTGACTCCCTGACTCAGTTGGGGAAAATGGCTGCCTGTGGACACAGGCATATTATTGGGGAAATTCAAAGATGAAAATCAGCTAGAGTTTGGATAACACTTACTGAAATATTGCCTCAGTGAATCAACCTCGAGGACAGCCTTTCTTTTCACACTTCTAATTGACAACAGTTTCATGATCTCCGTAGTTAAAAAAGAAAGTCTTTACATTCAGCCTACACAACACATGCGTTTATACTGAATGTAAATCTCGGTTTAGTTTGTCGACTTAAGTGATATATATGTCATTTTCCTGAACATATAAATTGCTATTCTGTCCCTAATCCTCCTTTGGAAGCCAACCCCCATTCACATCAACTAAACCCACCTCCGATGCTTCATTTCTATAGAGTTGTCTATGTGACTTGCAGATTTAGCTATGTGCTTCTCTCTGTTAACTTTCCTTCTATAGCTGCACTGTCATCATCTTAAGTGGAGACAGCATGAACTGCATTTACTGATGGAACAGACATTCTCATACATATGGTATGTTTGACTAATTAATTGCTAATTGGAGAATGCTGTGGGTTGACTTAGCTTTTCTGAAGGATTGTGGGAAAATCCTTATGCATAAAGCTGATTTTAAACAAAGCAGTCACTGTTACTAGAAAATTTTACACTTTATTTGCTGTTTTTTCATTTCTTTTTGGGGGCTTCATGGTTTTATATATACTAGGTTTATTTACAGATGCCTTAAGGTAATTTTATAATAATCATTCTGTACAATTTATACAACCTATCTGTTGATAGATATGATAAATATATGGGGTACTTAAAATATTTAACTTTCAGTACATTTCATTATAGTTTGCATTCTAGAGAGAAGTGGCTGATATTGGCAGTTGCTTATAGGTCCAAAGAAAATGGATATGTGTAGAGAAGCAGGGAGGATGAACTGTGTCTGTCTATCTATGTATGCTCTTGGGAAGACTTTTCTGCTTAAATCCCATCTGTAATTGATTGGAGGAAGACCTTGTGATCCACAATAAAAGACATTTCCTGTCAGAAAAAAAATCATAAGATGGAAAAGACTGACAAAAATCGTAGTCTTAAAACTCCAAATGAGGAATTGAACTGGTCTATGGAGAGTAAAGATTAAAGTTCAGAGACCGGAAGGGAGAACTGTGTGTGACCTCTCAACTGGAACTCCTTTGCAGGATCCTCTGAGCAGGATGGGTTTTATACATATTTTAGGAGGCAAGTTAAAAGAGTTGGATACTGTTTACTAAGAGAAAGCAGGTTAGGGTTAATGTCATTTGCCTGTCATTGTATCGACCCTCTAGGAAATGCCTCAAGTGAAAGGAGAAACAAGGTGTTCAAGTAAGGTAATGACAAAAAGTAAAGACAGCACTCATAGATGAATCTGTGCCAATAAATACCTATGACTTTTTGTCAACACAGTACCATTAGCTAGTAACAATTATTCACTGTGGTAGGTTTTATCAATAATAAAATTTTCAGAATCAAAAGTTAATCTTAGATAGATCCCATTTTTGGAATAAATATAAATCTAAAAATAAATATAAAAAATAAATATAACCTGAACAGTCCATTTAACTTCACAGTACAAATACTTAAATGTATTCTAACAATTGACAATTCATTTTGCAATGAAAGCATATATACCAGGAATTTGGAATACTTAGTAAGAATGTTAAATTTATTTAGCATCACAGAGATATAAAATATTGATAATTGCACTGCAGACTTTAATATGTATGTTATTAATTGAAGTGTTACAATGGCAAGAAGAGTATGGTATATATATATATATTAGTTTTAGAAAAGACTGGAACAATGGGATGAAGGGGACATTTAATAATCTGTATTAGTTTCAAAGATATTAAAATTATTGACAAAACACTGCGACATTTGTAATTACATACATTTAGTTGCATGTCCATAACTTTGAATTTGTGCTTTTAAACATTTTACAACACCCTTTGTTAGAACTACTGTGAAAAAAAACGATGGTTTCAAGTAATTATATAAAGCAAATTCTAGTGGAATTTTTATAGTAAACTTAGAGAATTAATATAATAGTGAAAATTTTCAAAGGATTTTTATAGAGTAATTTGAATATCATTCTTTAGAAAAAACTACTGACTTAAAAATTAACAAACAAATTTTCTTGTTGTGTGCTGGAGCATCTTCTGGGTATATTCCAAGGAGTGGAATAGCTGGATCTTGAGGAAGCCCTATTCCCAGTTTTCTGAGATAGCACCAAAGTGGTTGTACTAGTCTGCATTCCCACCAGCAATGAAGGAGTGTTCCTCTCTCCCCACATCCTCGCCAGCATGTGGTATCACTTGAATTTTTGATCTTAGCCAAATTCCTTGTTTCTGTAATCCCTATCGTTTTTAACAACATAATGAAATTTATCATAATCATGTTCTATATAAGGCAAAAACATGAATGTACTCACTGGCTCCAGTCTTGCTGCACATAGTGGTTTAGAATGAAAATGATGCCCTAGGCTCATAGAGAGTGGCACAGTTAGCAGGCGTGGCCTTGTTGGAAGAGAGTGGCACAGTTAGTAGATGTGGCCTTGTTGCAGTAGGCGTGGCCTTGTTGGAAGAAGTATGTCACTGGCTGTGGTCTTTGAGGTTTCAAGTACTCAAGCCAGGCTTGTAGAACTCTCCAAAACCATGTCTGCCTGCTTGTTGCCAGGATGAGAATGGAATGGACTAAACCTCTTAACTGTAAGTGGCCTCAATTAAATGGTTTCCTTTATAAGAGTTTTTGTGATCATAGTGTCTCTTCAAAGCAATAGCAACCCTAAGGCACTACAAGTCTGCTTGACCATAGCCTTTCTTGGAACAATCCTGAGCCACAAAGCATACATAAACTGGGTAGAATTAAGCCACTGTTTTCTTTATCATAATTTTTACTCTATAAACTGTGGAAAATAAGTCCACATTTTTTATCATTTAGTATTAATTTCTTAGTAGGCTGGATTTGGAATCATCTAACAGATAGGCCTGTGGATATGACTGTAACTTGCCTCCAAGAAGAATTAACGGAGGGGAGACACAGCTTCAGTGTGTAAACTGCTTTCCTATGGACCTGTGGCTTAGAGTGAACTGAAAGGCGGGAAAAAAGAGACTCAAGAAGATCGCCAGCATTGCCCACCTCTGCTTTCTAACTGTGGGTGTGCAATGTGTCCAGCAACCTTGTGCTCATTCCTCTGTGCAAGCACCATGCCCCTAAGCCACACTGGACTGTATGCTTTTAAACTGGGAACCAAATAATCCATTTTCCTCTGAAACAGATTGTGCCATGTATATGAGAAAAGGAAATAACACAGTTTCCATAGGTCTTGGGAAGAAGTACACAGAATAACTAATGCAAATGATGTCTATTTGGTGTAACAAGATGCTGATTGATAACCAACACTAACTCATGATGCAAAGTATTACCACCAAGCACATGAGGCTTTGCCAAATACTTGTTTTGTGATATGACATAATGGTTTGATAATATTAGCTTTTAGCTGTGTGGTTATTATAAAGGTGACTAATAGTGGTGACAACAATGATAAATATCATAGAATGGTTAAAAATATAATGCAAGATATGTGATACATTATTAAACAGAAAATATAATAAATTCACATTGTACACATACTGCCTTACTTCGGGTTTCATTGTTATGAAATGACACCATTACCACCCAGCAACTCTTATAAATGGATTTTACTTTAATTGGGTCTTCCTTACGGTTCCAGAGGTTTATTCCATTATCACCATGGTGGGAAGCGTGGCAGCGTGCAGGCAGACATGGTGCTGGAGGAGTTGAGAGTTCTACATCTTGATCCGCAGGCCCCAGGAGAAGATAGAGTGCCACACTGGGTGTAGTTAAGCATGGACTTCAAAGCCTGATCTCACAGTGACACACTTCCTCCAAGAGTGCCACACAGACTGTAACAGAACCACACGGCCTAATAGTGCCACTCCTTATGGACCAAGCATTCAAACACAAGTCTATGGTGGCTGTTCCTCTATTCAAATCACCATACATATGTTAAATAGTTACCATCAAATATCCATTTTATGAATTACTAAGCATCTCACAGCAAAAATAAGCCTTGTTATACTAACTCCCTCATCACTGAGCAAAGTATACTTTGATAAATAACGGTTTATACTGACAGTCTCTACCAACACTTTCCTGGGCATGAAACACAGTTGTAGGAAGAGGAAGAATACTGAACAGTGTCTCTTCTTGGAATGTCCTCAACATACAGTCATAATTGTGATATTTAAACAGTTATTCCAGAGTCTGTACATCTGTCTGAATTTGCAGTATTTTATTCAAGTATTGCTGAATTCTGTATTGTCTAAGGTGAAAGCTTTCTTTAGCTGTGTGTATTAATTTGGACAAAAACACATTACATATTCTATTTGAGGTTAGAGTACAGAATTAGGATTTATGAATTATAAAAAGCAACAGCTAATTGATATTCAGCAAATATCCTGAATCAAACAGAGATAGGAACATGAGAGGTGAATGAAATTAACATAGTCTTGAACTTATACTTGTGAACTCATTGTAAAACTTGCAGTGCTTATGTTGGGTTATATAATAGCCCTGTCAAACAAACTGTGATCTGCAACTGCTTTCAGGAGGGAAGGCAGGATGCAATGATGTTAATTTGCAAATACTTAACCTGACACCTGCTACATCTGGTATAATGAAAACAGGTTCAAATCTTACTTGTCTTCATTAGATTCTTTCTTTCTGTTTTTAAGCAAATGAGTGAAAGTGTCAGCTAAATTTTAAAAAAAGTATTTATCAAAAAGAATACCTTTAATTAACAAAATTTGTTTCAATTTAGAAAATATTGAATAATAAAAGACCAAAATATAAATAATGCTGTAATAGTACACTGGAAACTGAACCTAAATCATTCTACTTAATTTCCTTGTATACAGTGAATTGTTCTAAAAAAATTTTTTTTAAATGCTTTCAGAAACTTATCGAACACAGCTGATGTAATCTTGTCTCCCTTACCTAGACAACATATATATATATATTTTTTTTTTACTGAAAATATACTTTACATAATATATTCTGATTATAGTTTCTATTCTCCTAACTCCTCTAGTAGCTCTACCCTTTTCTCTCATTCATATCTTTTTTGTCTCTCTTTAGAAAACAGACATATTTATAATAATAAAATAAGATGGAAACAAAAACAGATTGAAATAGGAGAAAATAAACAAAATTAGAGAGCCAATGAAAAAGCACAAGATATACACTTAGACACAGAGACGCATGTTCCTACACACAGGAATCTTCTAAACACACAAAACCAAAAAGCCATACTATATACACAAAGGAATCGTAAAGTTACAAAGGAAAATAAATGCCCTTTCAAAACCTTATGAACCAGGGTTTTGAAATAACTTCCCAACTTAACTTGGAGAAGTTAAGCTGGTTCCTATAAGGAGCCTTCGCCCCCTACAGACTAATGTTCATGTTACTGGAAGGTATTCTGCATGCTGCCAAGGGAAAAAGGTAAACAACTACTCAACTATTAACCCCTCAGTCTACAATGATGACCTGCCTGCAAGATGAATTACCTAAATCTGCTTGAGTGGCCAGGAACTGTTGGCTTTGTTTATTAACAATTAGACTTTCTTATACAGCCCAACTATCCTATACAAGAGCGAAAAAGGTTAAAGGGAAACAAGAATAAACCTCCTGGTATCAGTTCCACGAGTGTCTTTGGCCTGAAGGCTAGTCCTCTCGCTCACAGGTCCTCTCTGAACCAGCAGCCTTCTCCTCTCCTCTCTGCCTGTGGCATTCTCTTGCTCCTCCTCTGGGCTCCCTCCTCCCATTAATGCTCAACTAGATACATAGTAGCATAGCTGGAGTCCCTCAGTCCACTCCCTCAATTCCCAGCCCAGGTAGGTTCCTCCCACTCTATAACAACATCCACACAGTGGGGCATCTGTGGTGTTTCTAAGCTGCAGAGCCAGAAGCAAATCCTGCCAAGACTGCCTTCACCTGGGATAATGCTTACAATCCTTCCACAAAGAACCTGAGACCAAGAACTTTCAAAGACACAATTGCGTTTTATTTTATGTTATGAATTTACTGCTGGGCATGGGGCCTGGACTTAAGAGGGATTTGTAGTCCTAGTAAGACTACAAAGAAGAAAAGTAATTTTTCATTTCTTATTTTCTCTTTCATTAATTTATGCATTTAATGACATTATAGCCTGACCACAGCCTCCTCCTACCATCACACTTCCTCTACTGATTTCCCCTTCTCTTGAGAGAAGGGGAACCCTCACTGCCATGGATGCCAACCAACTTGACCACACCAAGAAGCAGAACAACTAAACCCATTTTCTCCCACTGAGGCTAGACAAGGCATCCCAGGTAGGGGGAAAGCATCTAAAGCAGGCAACAGAGTCAGAGACAGTACATACTCCCATTGTTTTGGGACCTACATAATGACCAGGCAGGGCATCTGCTACATACATGAAGGGGTCCTATGTTCAGCCCATGAAAGCTCTTTGGTTGGTGGTTCAGTCTCTGTCAGCCCCCATGGGTCCAGGTTAGTTTACTCTGTAAGTCTTGTGGTGGTGTCCTTGACCCCTCTGCCTCCCACAGTCCTTTCTTCCATTCTTCTAGAAAACCTCCCAAGATCAGCCTATTGTTTGGCTGTGGATCTCTGCATATGTTTCCATCCACTGCTGGATGAGGCCTCTCAGAAGGCAGTTTTACTGGGTTTCTGTCTGCAATCATAACAGAATATCATTAATAGTGTCAGGGGTTGACTCTTTCCCATGGGGTGAGTTTCAAGATGAGCAAATCATTGGGTGACCATTTCCTCAATCTCTGCTCCAACTTTATCCATACATTTCTTGTAGGCAGGACAAATTTTGGGTCAAAGTTTTAAAGGGTTGTTTGGTGTCCCCCTGTCTCCACTAGAAGTCTCTCCTGGCTACAGGTGGTGGCCATTTTAAGTTTTATATACCCTGCTTCTAGGAGTCTCAGCTATGGTCATCCCCATAGACTCCTGGGAGCATCTGCCATCCTAAGTTAGGGATGAGGGCTCATGTACATGTCTTTCAACACTAAGACTCAATCTAGTGAATAACAATGTATGCACTGTGCATCTTGCCACTGTCTCTGAGTTCATATATATATTTACAATGTACATATGTGTGTGTGTGTGTGTGTGTGTGTGTGTGTGTGTGTATGTGTGTGTGTGGTGTATGTTTATGTTTACAGTGCCTAGTTTCTTTGGTGTCCTCCACGTCTGCTGACTCTTATAATATTTCTTCCTCTTTTTATTCAGGTTCTCTAAGCCCTGAGGAATTTGGTAGAGACATTCCAGTTAGAACCTAACTGTTGTAATCTCTCTCTCTCTCTCTCTCTCTCTCTCTCTCTCTCTCTCTCTCTCTCTCTCTCTCTCTCTCTCTCTCTCTTTCCCTGTCTGTCTCTCTGTCTCTCTCTCTCTGTCTCTCTGTCTCTGTCTCTCTCTCTCTCTCTTCTCTCTCTCTGCAAATAGTTTAATTGAGGATCTCTCTATATGTCATAATCTATTATAGGAGGTAGCTTTTCTGGTGATTTCTGAATAAAACTGATTAATGAGTGTACCACAACCATAGAACCATCTATTGGTTTTCAACCAAGTCACTGTCTTACTTGGACTCAGATTCCTGTCCACCCAAGCAGAATTGGGTAATGCATCTTGCAGGTAGTTGAGCATATGGATTGAAGGGTTAATATCTGGCTTGGTGATACTGTTTTTTCTTTGCTAGCTTGCAGAGTAACTTCTGGTAATATCAACAATATTCTGTAGGGAGTGAAGACCCTAGGTAGGCATCAGCTTCACTTCTCCATGTTAATTGAATTATTAGGGCTTGTCTCCAAATATATAGTATTGACTTCGCTATTTTGTAAGATGTCAAATTTAAAATAAGGCCTTATTAAATAGTAAATAATGAGCAAGAGATGGACGTTGGTCAGGGAAATTCCCCCAGAATTTCTCAGCTGGAATGGCCTCAAGCCAGATGTTGTAGGGGTTTATAAGAGCAAACCTATAGGTCACTGTACTTTCCCATTAGGCCTTGATATTTTTTATTAATTTATTTATTCACTCACTTTGCAATCCAGTGGTAGCCTTCTCCTTTCTCTCCTCCCAATACTATCCTCCCTTGCCCATCACGCCTCCCCTATTTCTTAGAAAAATGGAACCTCTTAACCACCCACTCTAGCTCATCAAGTCAAATCAAGATTGAGTTTATCCTCTTCTTCTGTGGCCTGGCAAAGCAGCTCCACCAGGGGAGAGTGATCAAAAAGCAGGCAACAGGGTCCATGACAGTGAGAGGTCCTTGCTCTACTTACTAGTAGGACCACATGAAGCCTGATCTTCCCACAAGTTGCATCTATGAAGAGGACCTAAGTCCAATTCATGCATGGTCCTCGGTTGGTGCTTCAGCCCCCTTAGTGCACTCTGAGTCCTGGTTAGTTAGCTCTGTTGGTCTTTGAGTGGAGCTCTTGTCACCACTAGGGCCTTTTATCCTGCTCCCCGTCAACTTTTCCACTATATGCTTCACCCAATGTGTGGCTGTCAGTCTCAGTATCTGTTTTGAATCACTTAGAAAATCAATCTAGCACTTTTATAGAAAACTGGGAAAAACTCAACCTCAAGACCCAGCTATACCACCCCTGAGTATATACCCAAAATATGTTCCACTATAGAACAAGGACATTTGCTCAACTATGTTCATAGCAGCTTTATTTGTAATAGCCAGAATCTGGAAACAACTTAGGTGTCACTCAACCAAAGAATGGATAAATAAAATGTGGCACATTTATTCAGTGGAATTCTACCCAGCCCTTAAAAAAAGGAAATCATAAATATTGCATGCAAATGGATAGAACTAGAAAAGATCATACTGAGTGAGGCAACTCAGACCCAGAAAGACACATGTGGTATTTACTCATTTATAAATGGATTTGGGCCATATAGTACAGGATAACCATACTACAATACACAGACCCAAAGAAGACCTCACTTTGTTAGAGCAAATAAGAGCCTTGGCAAAATCCTGAATTGTTTGGCTGTTTCCCTGGTGCCTCTTTGGCTAACAATTGAATAAGAAGTAACTGATTCATGGCTTGGGAAGGTTTGTTTGGTGATAAGAGATGAACAGTTGGGTCTCCATTTCCAACATTCTTCTGTCTCCCCCATTCTATGGTGACCATCTAGACTTACTCACATAGATCATTTTCAACATATATGTATATGTTTTAGGAAGCTCCTCTTGTATTGACTTTTCTTATGACCCCTTACATGTCCTATAGTTTAGTTGTCTCTCTTTAGTTGTACTTCTTCCTTTGCACCCTCTTCCACCTCCAACCCTGTTTAATCTCCCATTCCTGTCCTCCTCACCCATTTTCCATCCATAATTATTCTATCTCTACTTCCTAAGGAGACCAATACATGCTCCAAGTCTCTTAGTATATACCAGTCCTTTGTGGACACACACACACACACATATGTATTCTTGTTCATCAAAGACATGATAGTCCACATATAAGTAAATTCAGTTAAGCAGTGAATGTCACAATTAAAGGTTACATATACTTTTCTTGTGCCAATGAGTTCAGAACTTTCTCTATACTCACTTTTAACAGATCCAATGTACTGACAGCATAGGTATTAAAATTAAAAACTAAAAATGGGACATCATAAAACTGAAAAGCTCTGTATGGCAAAGGACATTACTTTGGGATGATAAGTATGCTTCAGAAGAGAGAAAACTTTGCCAGTTACACATTGAGTAGGCTTCAGGTAGGGTAGGCATCAGCTTGACTTTTCCATTTTAATGAATTATGTAAGTATTGTTTCAGCAATATGATCTTGACCTCAATTTATTAAGAACAAGCTATAGATTTCTCTTCCTACGACTGCATTACCTTACCCAGAGTGATTTATTTAGCTCCATCCATTTATCTGTGAATTTCTTGTATAACAGCTGAGTAATATTCCATTGTAAAGGCATCACATTGTCTTTATCCTTCATCCATTGATGGATATTTAGTCCACTTCCAACTTTTAGTTATTACAAAAGAGAAGAAATAAAAATAGTTGAAAGGTTGAACATGTATCTTTCAAAGGATGTAGAGTCCCTCAGGTATATGCCCTAATGCTGTATAGCTGGAACCTGAGGTAGATCCATTTCTTGCATCCTAAGGACATGTCACACTGATTATTAAAGTCATTATATGAGTTTACACTTCCACCAGCAATGAATGAGTGTTTTCCTTACTCCACATACTCAGCAGCATGAGTTGCCATTTGCATCATTTATTTTGACCATTCTGACATGTGTAAGATTGAATCTCAAGCGAGTTTTAATTTACATTTCCCTGATGACTAAGGATGTTGAATATTTCCTTAAGCCTATCTCAGCCATTTTTTTTCTTCTTTTGAGAATTCTCTGTTTAATATTTGGTTGTTGGTTTAATTGATGTTGTTTGTTTAGATCTTTATATATTTTACCTCTCTATTTGATATGTAGTTGGTAAATTTGTTCCTCTATTCTGCAGCATGCAAGTTATTCCATTATGGTGTCCTTTGCCACTCAGAACTTCTCAATTTCATGAGGTCTCATTTATTAGTTTTTAATCTTAGTGCCTATGCTGTCAGTGTTCTGCAACTTTGTATCTGACAGAAGAAAGAAAGGAAATAGTAATGAACTCAATGGCACAGAAAAAAATAGTATGATAGTCACTGCTTAACTGAATTAAGAGTTAGAAAATGACTGCTACCATACCACTAAATATTTGTAGTACTGAAACAGAAAACTATACTTTTCTTAAGCTTCAAGACTTGTATAATTAATGTGAATCAGCATGTATAGATTGTGACAGAGTATTGTGTTACAGGTTTAAGTTATAGGGTGAAAACAATTTTTTTTATAAATGGAATCATATTTTTATAAAAATGTGGGTAATCCTAGAATGTAGCATTTATTTATTTATTTATTTATATTCTCTTTACATACCAATCATAACCCCGTCCCTCCTCATCTCTGAGTCCCACCCACCTTCCCTCACATCCTCCTTATCCCATGTTCCTCAGACAAGGGAAACTCCCCTTCCCATCCACCCCAGCTCATCAAATCACATCACCCTCTGGGCTGGCAATGGGGAAGTTATCAAAAAGTTAACAAAAGAGTTCATGTCATGGATAGCCTGCATTCCCCTTACTAGATGGCCCACATGATTCCTGAACTGACCATTGCCTATATCTTTGTAAAGGACCTAAGTCCAGTGCATGCATGATCCTTGGTTGATGCTTCAGTCTAAAAAAGCCTTGCTGGGCTCTGGTTAATTGGCTCTGTTGGTTTTCTTATACAGTTTCTGTCACCTCCAGGTCCTTTTCTCCTTCCTCCCACTTCCCCATAATAATCCCTATGCATCATCCAATGACTAGCTGTGAGTCTTAGCATCTGTTTTGAAGTGCTGCCAGGTGGAGCCTCTCAGAGGACAACTCTGCTAGACCCCTGTCTGAAAGCATAGCAGAGTATTGTTAATAGTGTCGGGGTGGGTGCTCTCCCATGGGATAGGTTTTGTGTTGGAACAGGCGGGCATTGGTTGGACATCACTTCAATTTCTGTTTCTAGCTGCTCTATCTTTATCCCTGCAAATCTTGAAGGCAGAGTAAATTCTGAGTATGAGTTTTTGTTGATGGCTTGGTGTTCTACTCCCTCTACTAGGAGACAGATCTTGTTAGAGGCTATCTTATTCAGTCTCTATGACTTCTGCTACTAGTCATCTCTACCAGAGTTCCCTTTATATCCTCCCAGGAGCCTACCCTCATTTAGGTCTCCAACCCTGCCCACAGTATCCCTTTCCTCTCTAGGCCTTCTGTACTCCCTCCCCTGCTCTCCCAGGGTCTTATCTCTACCCTCATTCTCTCTGCATTCCTTCTTCTACCTGTTCCCTCTCTTCAGCCAATACCTATGTCTATTCTATTTCCCCGTCTGAGTGAGATTTAAGCATCTTTCGTTGGATGCTCCTTGTTACTTATGTTCTTTGAGTCTATATATTGTAATATGTTTATCCTATACTAAATGGCTAACATCCACTTAAAAGTAAGTACATACCATGCATTCCTTTCTGGGTCTGTGGAACCTCACTCAGGATGATCTTTTCTAGTTTGATTCATTTGCCTGCAAATTTCAAGATTTCCTTGTTTTTGATAACTGAATAGTATTCCAATGTGTAAATCTACCAAAGTTTCTTTATCCATTCATCGATTGAGTGGCATCTAAAATGGAAAAATGGATTGAACTTATTGGCACAGTAGACACCTTTCTGAACAGAACAACAACAGCTCAGGCTGTATAATCAACAATTAATAAACGAGACCTCTTGAAACTAAAAAGCTTCTGTAAGTCAAAGGGCATAGTCAATAAAATGAAACTGCAGTCAAAAGATTGGGAAAAGAACTTCACCAATCTTATATCCCATGAAGGGCTAATTCCAAAATATATAAATAACTCAAGAAATTTAACACCAACAAACAGAATAACCCACTTAAAAATGGGGCACAGAGCTAAAATGAGAATTCTCAAGAGAGGAATCTTGAATGGCCTAGAAGCACTTAAAGAAATGCTCAAAGTCCTTATCCATCAGGGAAATGGAAATTAAAAGGACTCTGAGATCCTTCTTACACCTATCAGAATGAATAAGAACAAAATATCAAGTGACAGCACATGCTGGCAAGAATGTGGAGAGAGGGGAACACTCCTCTCTTGCTGGTGTGAGTGCAAACTTGTATAACTTGTTTGGAAATTAACCTGTTACTTTCTCAGACACCTGGGAGTAGCTCTACCTCAAGACCCAGCTAGAACATTCCTGGGTGTATACCTAAAAGATGCTTCACCATACAACAAGGACATTTGCACAACTTTGTTCATAGCAGCTTTATTTCTAATAGCAAGAATATTAAAACAACCTGTTTTTAATATTAATTTCTTTATGTATTCTCTTTACAGCCCAATCAAAACCTCTCCCTTCTCTCCTCCTGGTCCCCATTCCCTTCCTCTTCATCCTTCCCTCTTTCCTTTCTCCTTAGAAAATGGTAGAGCGCCCCCCCCATCAACCCACCCCAGATCATATAGTTATTTCAAGACTGAAAACATCCTCTTTCCCTGTTCCTCTGTGGCCTGGTGGGGCAGTTCCTCTAGGGAAAAGTGATTACAAAGTTGGAAACAGAGTCCATGTCAGTGATATTCCCAGCTCTCCTGACTGGAAGGCTCATATACAATCTGAACTGCCATTTGGCTATATCTCTGTAGGGAGCTTCGGTTACTTGGCTGTGTTAGTCTTCTTGTGGAGGTCCTGTCACTTCTAGATCCTTCTATCATTTCCCCCACTTTTTCACAAGACTCTATTCTTTTTCTACTGTTTGTGTGTGAGTCTCTGCATCTGATTCAATCCACTGCTGGGTGGAGCCTTTCAGAGGACAACCATGCTAGGCTCCCATCGGCAAGCATTGCAAATTATCCTGAGTATTAGTAACAGTGTCAGTGAGATGAAAGGAATTCAAGGGAGAAAGGGCTTATTTCAATCATTGGTTAAAGTGTTGTCCAACATGGCTGGGAAGTCAAGATGACAGCAGCATGAAGCTGTGGATCCCATTGCATGCCCACTTCAGGACTGAGGGCAATAAATGTATCCAACTCAAGCTTAGTGAGGGTGTCATTCAATTTCCATGTGCATCTTTGCACCTCAATTAATCTAATCAATCAAAGGTTTCAGAGAAATATCCAGAGGCAAAATAATTCCTCACATATGTGCCTGATTGACTCTCTATGTGGTGATGGTACATACTTCCAAGCTAAAAAATTAATCAGCACATATTACTGTACATCTATCCATGTTTTGATTTATTGTATTGTATCTCATAAATTTGTAAAGTAGTTATACTTCATTTATAAAATCTTGAAAAAGGCACAATATATTCCCTTTTGGCACACCTTCTCTAAATCATTTTCATTTAAATATTAAAATAATATGTATACTAATGTTAGTTAGTGTTGGGGATGTTATGTATATTTGAACAAAGCAATTGGAGAAGGGGAACAGGACAAAAGCACCAAATCTCCCTGCAACTGGAGCTACATGTACTTGTGAGCAGCAGACACTGAGCCACCTCTCCAGCCCCAAATGTTTTTTATAGTTCAAACAGAAAATTCCATATCTATGTAAAGGTACATTAATGTTCACAAATAGACAAAATGAAATCCAAAGCTTGGAGCATATTTTATAAATGTCTATCTCACTTCAGATTTAAAATAATTCTTTTGACAACACAGTTTTTAAGACTACGTCTCAGTAGGGAGAAGAAGTTTATAATCTCAATCTTTGAATTCTACTTTCAACGTTTATAAAAAGGAGGTTTGTATCTTGCTCTCTTCAGTCTCAGGTTCTCCGCTGACCATAATATGAAGCTTTCCTATTATTTGATGCTTGCTTCCTTCCAGTAATTTCTAAAGAAATTGCTTCTTTCACTTCCTCTGATTTTACTGAAATACTAAAATTGTAGAAATGGTGAAAAACTGCCAGTTTGTTCAATGTTGCAACATCAATTGCTCTTATGCAATTAGAGGGTTAATAATTAAAATTTGGAACATTACAAATGGTGCTGGTCTAACTGGAGGTCTATGTGTAAAGAAAAATGCAACTGGACCCATATTTGTCACCTTGCACAAAACTCAAATCCAAGTGGATTAAAGACCTCAACATAAAACCAGAGACACTAAGCCACTTAGAAGAAAAAGTGGGGAAGAGCCTGGAACATATTGGCACCAAAGACAACTTCCTGAACAGAATACCAACGGCCCAGGCCTTAAGGTCAACAATTAATAAATGGGACCTCATGAGGCTGAGAAGCTTCTGTAAGGCAGGAGACACTGTCAAGGGAACAAAGTGACAGCCTACACTGGAAAAAGATCTTCACCAACCCCACATCTGAAAAAGATATAATATGCAAAATATATAAACAACTCAAAAAATTAAACACCACCAAACCTAATAAACCAATTGAGAAATGGAGCTTGAAACTAAACAGAGAATTCTCAACAGAGGAATATCAAATGGCTGAGAAACACTTAAAGAAATGTTCAACCTCCTAGGTCATCAGGGAAATGCAAATCAAAACAACTCTGAGATTCCATCTTACACCCATCAGAATGGCTAAGATCAAAAATTCAAGCGACACCACATGCTGGTGAGGATGTGGGGAGAGAGGAACACTCCTTCATTGCTAGTGGGAATGCAAACTAGTACAGCCACTTTGGAAATTTATCTGGTGCTATCTCAGAAAAATGAAAATAGGGCTTCCTCAAGACCCAGCTATTCCACTCCTTGGAATATACCCAGAAGATGCTCCAGCACACAACTAGAAAATTTGCTTAACCATGTCATAGCAGCCTTATTCATAATAGCCAGAACATGGAAACAGCCAAAGTGTCCATCAGTAGAAGAATGGATAAAGAAACTGTGGTACATATACACTATGGAATACTACTCAGCTATTAAAAACAAGGAATTCCCGAAATTTGTGGATAAATGGATTGAACTAGAAATGATCATAATGAGTGAGTTAACCCAGAAGCAGAAAGACTCAAATGGTATATACTCACTTATATCTGCATCCTAGCCCAAGGGGCATGTCCCACAAAAGCCTTCACTTACCAGGTAACTGGGACAGAGGGGAGGACATCCTATTGGCACTCTAGATGAGAGAAGCATGGGAGAATAGCAAGGTAGACGGATCTAGAGGGTCCTAGAAACCTCCAAGTAGAATATTATGATAGGCAGATATGGGCCCAGGGGTTCTGCTCAAACTAAGGCACCAGCCAAGGACAATACAGGTGGTAAACTTTAAACCCCTACCCAGATCTAGCCAATGGTCAGAACATTCTCCACAGTGGAGTGGAGAGTGGGATATGACTTTTTCACGTACTCTGGTGACTCACATTTGACCATGTCCCCTGGAGGGGGGGACCTGGTGGCACTCAGAGTAAGGACAGAAGGTTACCAAGAAGAGACTTGATACCCTATGAGTATATACAGGGGGAGGTAATCCCCCTCAGTCACAGTCATAGGGGAGGGGAATAAGGGAAAATGGGAGGGAAGGAAGAATGGGAGGATACAAGGGATGGGATAATCATTGAGATGTAACAATAATAAATTAATAAATTTTTTTTAAAAATTATAAATTTAAAATTTATTTACTTTAAATTCCAGTCATAGCCACTTCCCACATCTCTTCCCAGTCCCACCCTCCTTCACTCTTCTCCCCTATGGCCCCCCACTAGTCCTCAGAGAAGGGGACACTTATTCCTATGAACTGATCCCAGCCTACAAACTCTCGTCAAGACTACCTGCATCTTCTTCCTCTATGGCCAGATAAGGCACTCCTCAAGGGGTAAGTGATCAAGGAGCAGGCAACAGAGTTCATGCCAGGGACATCCCCTGCTCCCCTCATTAGGGAACCCCAGTGGAAACTTAGCTGACTATTGGCTACATTTGACCAGAGGGCCTAGATCACCTGATGCATAGTCTTTCTTTGGCACCTTTGTCTCTGTTGGCTCTGTTGGTCTTCTTGTGGAGCTTCTTTTCCTCTGGGTCCTTCTATCCCCCAACTCTCCCATAAGACTACGTGCCCTGAACCCAAAGTTTGGCCATAAAACTCAGCATCTGATTTGATGCCCAGTTTGGTGGAGTCTCTCAGAGGACATATATAGTAGGCTACAGACCTGTTCCCTCTTTTCAACAGCTTCCAGTGTCTATTCTATTTGGTCTTCTGAATGAAAATTAAACATTCCTCCTAGGATCCTCCTTGTTACTTCATTCCTTTAGGTCTGTGGATTGTAATGTGCTTATCCTGTATTATATGGCTAATGTCTCCTTATAAGTATGTACCTACGATGCATGTCATTCTGGGTCTGGGTTACTTCAGTCAGGAATATCTATTCCAGCTCCATACATTTGCCTACAAATTTCATGATATCCTTGTTTTTGATAGCTGAATAGTAATCCACAGACTCTTTGTCTGTTTTTCAGGTAAAGGACATATGGGTTGTTTCCACTTCTGGACATATGGGTAGTTTCCAGTTTCTGGCTATTATAAACAATACTACTGTGAACATAGTTGAACAAATATCCTTGTTATATGGTGAAACATGTTTTGGGTATGTACTCAAGAGTGTTAAAGCTCAGTCTTAAGGTAGAGCTTTTCCTAATTTTCTAAGAAAGTGCCAGATTGATTTCTAAACTGGTTGTACAGTTTTCTCCTTGCTCCACATCCTCACCAGCATGTGGTGTCACTTGAATTTTTTATTTTATTTATTCTGGTAGGAGGAAGATGGAATCTCAGAGTTGTTTTGATTAGAAATTCCCCAATTTCTAAGAACATTCATAATTTTTATTACTCATGGCCTATACTCAACTACAATGATTAGAAAACATCTTTTGTTTCTTCATGTTGACTTTATTCTCCTTTAGGCACTGAAGATTAGAAGTGATAACCATGTTGTCTGGATGAGACATGACAGATTTTGAGCATACAGTGGAGGAGGAGGTCCCCTTAGGTCAGAGGTCTAAAGGAGAGAAATTAGGAGGAAGAGGGAGGGAGGATGGTACTGTAAAATGCAATCAAGGGAATAACAATCAGGATGTAATCTGAAGAAATTATAATAAATTAAAAGAAATATGAAACTAGATGTTTTAAGTTGAGAGGCTGCTTTTGGTCTATGCTGTTGCTTCCCTTTCTGTTTTGCAGATAAAATCTTGACAGAAAAGAATAAACTATATATATATCTTTTTCCTATTAATCTTCTTTTTCTACTACTTAAGGCTAATGGGTTGGAAGGGAGATGCATTAGGAACCCCAAATAAGGTAGGTTTAAAAAAGACCAAAGCTTAAATGTGGTACCCAACATGAGGCTTAGGAGTAATAGGTAACTCAATTTCTAATGCTGTAGTAGAAACTGCAGGTTTTGAAGATATAAAAATACTGTTGCAGGGTGTCATATAAATGACAGCTCTATAGCAGAGTTCTTTCTTTCAGGATCCCAGAGGAGATTTTCTGTTTTTCTTTCATCATCTTCCTATATTCCATTTGTAAAAAAGTTGGGGAAATGACTGAACAATTGGAAAAGTTGCAACTGAATATGGGGGGGTGTGAGAAACAAAAGTGGATGAAATAGGAAAGCCAGGAGTGCTACTCAATTCTCTCCCTTTGGAACGGACTGCAGCGTTACCTGTGTAATGAAAGAGTATGTAGGTAAGGGTTGAAGTCATTGAAAATCAAAAAGTGCCAGAGGGATGAGAGAGTACAGGTCTGTCAACTGAGGGTGTGATTTTTCCCTCAGCTTCAAAGAGCAAGGCCAACTCGGCTGGAAGGTGGATTGTCACCCTGCCCTACTCCATGCACTTTCTCTGCCAGGTGCTCTGTTCACTTGAGTGATGTAATCCATGAGGAAAAGCAGAAGGCTGTAAAGGGTAAATAAATTCATACCGAGTCAAGTGAGTCTGGACAGGAGTAGGCTGGGACTACACAAGCAACTTCAGCTTTCTCAGTAATTTTGTAACTCATATCTGCTAATGGTGATGGAAATGCTTATGGTGAGATGACATGATATCCAGTAGAAGTGCTAGACTTAATGCATTTTAGAGAGGAGTGTTATGTGAAATGCATTTCTTATTCCTTAAGCAAAAATTAAGTGACTGAATTATGCTAAATAGACTTATTCTCTAACATTGGAAGGGATTCTTTTGAGCTATGCTAAAAGCTGGTCAGCAATTACAATCATTATCATGCTGGTGAGATGAAGCTACAAAAATAGAACAACATAATATGGCAAGGGGGAGACATTTTGTTAAAGATCATCTACTTGGCATAGGGCATTATGCTGATATAGAAGAACAAATCCAATCAGATGTTATCATAAAAGAACAATGTCACATTGTAGCTTTAAGAGTTTAGGATATGTCTGAGGAGCCTAAGAAAAGATATACTTCATTTTCTAAGGTAATACAATGCTGTAGAGAAACCTTCACAGACTTCTTACAGAGATTGACTTTAGTTATAAATAGGGCTCCATCACTCCCTGATGTTAGACAGAAGTTGAAACAGATTTTCCAATACTTTGAAAGTGATAATGCAGGCTGTGTAGGATAAATAAGTTATAAAAGTTAATTGTTAGCTGATCGAATCATGGTCATGTCAATTACTAGTCTATTTTTATCACAGGAATATACATCTTTGGTACAACAGATAAATATGATTCTGTAGAAAGATAAGCTAAAATAGTTAGACAATGTCTTCAAAAACCTCAGAGACATACAGAATATGACATTTAAAATATTTTTATTATTTTAAAGCTTCACTGACAATGAGACAGGATAATTCCTGGCAACTCTCAGCTCAAGAGAATGATGATCATCAAAGACTCTCCTCACGGAGAAGGCTGCAAATGTGGCAAACAGGCCACTGGGCAAAATGTCCTTGTTTCTACCACAAACAGAATTCTGTCCATAAAAGGGCAAGCTTGAATGCAGGCTGCATAGACAGCCAAACTCTACCAAGACAGCGTAAGCAAGTACTGAATAGCTCCTACATCACAAGTATGTCTCTCAGATATATTAGGCCAGAAGGCTAAAAATGATGCTCCAAAGTTACGGAGAGTTTTGGGTGAATGCTCAGGTAGTAAAATGTCTCTGTCATCTTCTCATTTGGGAAGCTACTAATCTGTAATCCTGGTATGCTCAGCTAATCAGTGTTATTCCTTCTCAAGTCTCTGATGTGGTTGAAGACCAGGTAGTTTAGTTTTACAATTAAGCTTAATTATTTAGGGGTTAAGAGATTTTTAGGTCTAGATAGATGCTTTAAATTAATAATGGTGAGATATGATAGATATTGTTTTATGTTCAGAATTTTAAACTCACCAAGATAGGAAAGATCTTTTCTTCAGGGCTATCAAATACAAATAGCCAAAATACTAAGATTGTAACATTTATATAATTCCTGATTGTTTCATGGTTCTTCTTGTATAGGTAGTTTATTGTAAATATGTGTAATTATATAAATGCATATGAAAAAGAAAAAATAAAAGAAAATGAAAATACTGAATGTCAAAGAGAAATTAAACCATTAAAAGCACAAGTAGCCCCAATAGGTGAAAAGATAAGAGACACAAATAATATTGGCTCTTATGAGTATTATTCTAATATCATAAGACAAGCTATAGCTAGAGGTGTCAGTTATCAAAACACTTTGTACTTTAATTGAATGAATTTGACCATTTGCAAATAAATTGTAAGGTTAATAGCTTCTGACATCAGAATACTAGGTGCATTAACTACAGAGTATATGGTATTATTTGTAGAAGAGAAGAAGCAGATTCTGGCCTTAGTGGTATATCAAAGCTTCAAGGGTTCTGTAGCCACTGTGGTGGAGAAAAACATTAGCCTATGGATTGAAAGTCCAAGAGGGACATATGGAGTGATCTCTTCCCATTGAAAAATGGGCTTGAGGCCCCAAAGCAAACAATATAAATATCTCTATTTGGTCAGCCAGGATGTAACAATCAGGCAGGAAGACCAAAACCAGGTATTGATGATTCTATTCATGCTACTGAAGACAGCACAGCTTTAGATCTGGCCACAGATAAATTTCTTTCACTAATCCCAAAAGTTGAATATTACAAAATAATCACTGGTGTTTATGGCCTTTAACCTTAAAGAACAGTGGCAATAATCTTGGGAAGAAGTGAATTAACATCTCAAGGATTTATGGTGCAGCTAGGTATTATAGATGGGGATTGCAAGGAAGAAATTAAAATCACTGCATGTGTAAAAAAGGAGGTGAAAATTAATGAAGAGTGTAGAATTGCCCAGCTGTTACCATTTCCTTATATCCAGGGCAACACTGCTCCAGTAGAAAGAACAGTGCATTTTAGAGTACTGGAAAATGTTTGCTCTAGCAAACTGTGATTCATGATCAGAAATCCAAATTAATGACACAAGTTAACGGTGATGAAATGGAAGGTTTAGTAGATACAGATTCATCAGCAATCCTTTACCCAAAAGTCTTAGAATCCAGATTAGCCAATTCCTAAAGTTTATACACAAATTATAATAATTGGGAAACTATCTCAAAAAATACAAAGCATACAATAGATTAAATGTATGGGACCAGAAGGGCAAATAAGGAATTTGAGACCCTATGTGGATGACACACCCATAAATTTAAGGGGAGGGGATCTTTTACAACTATGGGGTACTCAAATAGATATTCCTGCCATCCCAGAGACAGACAATGAAGAAATTAGGAGTCAAATGTTATATGGTCCTCAGGAAAATAGCAATACATGAGATCAAGGACAATCACAAGCTGTGCCCATTGTCCCAACAAAATATATCACAGGAATTGAGTTTCCAAATTTATGAGATGGGCCACTTCTGAAATACCATCTTCTCTACCCCTAAAATGAGTCAAGCAGACCAGTGTAGAAAGATCAATGGTACATAACAAAAGAAAAATTGCAGGCACTTGAATAACTGGAACAAGAGCAGCTGGAGTCTCAACATATAAAAATCTACTAGCCCATGGAATTTCCCTGGGTTTTTTGTAGAAAAGAATCATGAAAATGTAGGATGGTAATGGATTTTAGAGCTTTGCATAGAGTAATTTAACCAAAGTGTCCTTTACAGCCTGGAATTCCTTTACCTTCTTTAACCTAGGTCTTGGCCTATAATAATTCACTTAAAATTGCTTTTTTCATAATGCCCTTCATAAGAAGGATAGAAAAATGTTTGCTTTCTCAGTACCCAATCTGAACAATAGTGGTACAATAAAAAAATACCACTGGACCCAATTCCCATTGTCTCTGCCCTATGGAGGCCCATGGGGCAAAGGAAGAACTCTCTTCTCAGAAACATTTTACCTGCTCCCCAGCTGCCTGGCCAACTGGCATCAGAAACAGCATGCCCAGCAGAAACAGAGAATAGAGGAGAGTTGAGCTACTCCTGGGCCTCAAGTTCCACTGTCCTCCACTGTGAATAGGCCAGTGGGGCACTGCAGCAGCTTCTGCTTATAGAACTTTCAGTATGTTCCTCTGCCGCCTGACCTACTTTTGTCACAAAGAGTGAGCCAACAGAGACACTAAATTCTGCAAAAGTAAGTCAGGTGTGTGACCAGAGTGCGATTACATTATCTACACCCAATTATCTTTCAATCAAAGACAACCAAACCTCCTAACACCAGTGACATAATAACAGTTAGAGGTCAGCATAAGAGCACAAGAAAAAATTCCCAGCAACACTTGATTTCACAAGAAACTAGCACTCCTACCAAAGCAAGTCCTGGAGTTACTATCACAGGCAACACACAAGAGAAATATTTCAAATCTATGGATATTAAATAATAGAGACCTTAGAGGAGGAAAATAAATCCCACAAACTACAACAGAAATTTACAAAGAAGATGAAATAAATGAACAAATCACTTAAGAAATTAGTGAAACACATGAAACTACAAACAAACAAGGAAGGGAAATGAATAAAATTATTCAATGTTTAAAAATAGAGATAGAAGCAATGAAGAAAACACAATCTTAGACAATAATGCAAATGGGAAATTTAGGAAATAGGACAGGAACTACAGACATACCATCACCTAGAGAATACAAGAGATGAAAGAGGGAATCTCAGCGGTAGAAAATATGATTGGAGAAATCAATACAAGAGTCAAAGAAAATGTTAAATATAAAAAGCTCCTGACACAGAACATCCTATAAATATGAGACACTATGAAAAGATCAACCTAAGAATAATAAGAATATGATAAACAGACTTCCAGCTCTGGAGCCTAGAAAATATTTTCAATAAAATCATAGAAGAAAACTTCCCTAACTGAAAGAAAGAAATGCCCATAAATATACAAAAAGTATGTAGAATTCCAAATAGATTGAAGCAGAAAATAAATTTTTCCCACGACATAATAATCAAAACACTAAATGTACAGGACAAAGATAGATTATTAAAAGCTTCAATAGAAAAAGGCCCAGTCACATTAAAGACAAATCTATCAGAATTACACCTGATTTCTCAACAGAGACTATAAAAGCCAGAAAGACCTAGATTTATATCATGCAGACACTAAGAAACCAAAGATGTAAACATAGACTAATATATTCAGCAAAACTTTCAATCACCATAGATGGAAAAAACAGGATATTCCTTGACAAAACCAATTTTAAATTGTACCTAACCACAAATCCAGCCTTACAGAATATATTAGAAAGAAAATCCAACCCAATGAGGATAACTTTACACAGGAAAGCAAAATAAATAAATGGCCTCACATCCAAAACACCAAGAGGAAAGAAATACACACCCTCTCTACCACCACCAACATCAACAAACAAACAAAAACAAACAAACAAGGCAGGAACTAACAACTACCAGTCATTATTATCTCTCAATATCATGGCCTCAACTCCCTAGCGAAAACACATAGGCTAACAGAATGGATGTGAAAACAGGACCAATCATTCTGCTGCATACACCTCAATAAAGAAGATAGACATTACCTCATAGAAAAGTGCTAGAAAACAGTATTTTCTGTAGGAACCAGGCTGCCTGCCTGTCTTGCTGTTCCATGTCCTGTTTCTAGCAGCTTCCATGTCTGTGTTTATCTTGGTTAGTTAGTCATGTTTAGTGCTCTGAGAACACACCCCTCCCATCCTCAAGACTTTTCCTCCTGTGTGCAATCACCTCTTGAGGGATTTTTACCTGGGAGGAGGATTCCTGTTTTGCTGCCTATAAGAAGGCTCTTTGGAACTCTGGAGGGGCTGGATGAGAATAATAAACCGCTGCCGCAGCTGCTGCTGCGGCTGCAGCTGCTGCTCTCTTAGTACGAAGGACCCGCTGTGTTACTGTGTGTGTATGTGTGTGTGTGCGTGTGTGTGCATGAGTTAAATCCGCAGTCCCTCGCCCTTGACTTGGTACTGCGGTGGCGCGGGCACCACAATTTTCCATTTATTAGATTTGGCATTTTTGTCAAAAACCAAGTGACAATATGTGTGAGGATTCCTTTCCGGGTCCTTTGTTCAATTCCATTGATCAACCAGCCTATTGCTGTGCCAGTACCATACTTTTTTGGTTACTGTTGCTCTATAGTACAGCTTGAGATCTGGTATGGGAATTCCTATGGAGGATCTTTTATTGTATAGGATTGTTTTTGCTATTCTGGGTTTATTGTTGTTTCATATAAAGTTGAGAATTGATCTTTCAATGTCTTTAAAATATTGAGTAGGTATTTTAATAGGGATTGCATTGAATCTGCACATTGCTTTTGGTAAGATAGCCATTTTTACTATGTTAATTCTCCTGATCCATGAACAAGGGAGATCCCTCCATCTTCTGATGTCATCTTCAATCTCTTTCTTCACTTGCTTGGTTGGATTTACTCCTAGATATTTTATATTGTTCGTGGCTATCATGAAGGGTGTAGTTTTCCTAGTTTCTTCCTGTGCATGTTAGTCATTTGTATGTAGGAAGGCTACTGACTTTTTTGAGTTAATTTTGTGAAAAATGATAGCATATTCAACAAATGTTGTTGGTCTAACTGGATGTCTACATGCAGAAAAATGCAATTAGACCCATATTTTTCACCTTGCACAAAACTCAAGTTCAAGTGGCTTAAAGACCTCAACATAAAACCAGAGACACTAAATCGCTTAGAAGAAAAATGAGGAAGAGCTTGGAACACATTGACACAGGAGATAACTTTCTGAAAAGAACACCAACAGCCCAGGCCTTAAGGTCAACAATTAATAAATGGGACCTCATGAGGCTAACAAATTTCTGTAAGACAGGGGACACTGTTAACAGAACAAAGTAACAGCCTACAGACTGGGAAAAGATCTTCACTAACCCTACATCTAACAAAGGTCTAATAGGCAAAATATATAAAGAACTCAAGAAATTTAACACCACCAAACCAAATAACCCAACTGAGAAATGGGGCTCAGAATTAAAAAGAGAATTCTCAATAGAGGGATATCGAATGGCTGAGAAACACATAAAGAAATGCTCAAGGTCTTTAGTCATCAAAGAAATGCAAAGCAAATGACTTTGAGATTCCATCTTACACGCTTAGAATGGAAAATTCAAAAAGCCAATTGATACCACATGCTGGGAAGGATTTGTAGAAAGAGGAACACTACTTCATTGCTGGTGGGAATGCAAACTTGTAAAACCACTTTGGAAATGTATTTGGTGATTTTTCAGAAAACTGGGAATAGAGCTTCCTCAAGACCCAGGTATTCTACTCCTTGGAATATACTCAGAAAATACTGCACCATACAACAAGGACATATGCTCAACCATGTTCATAGCAGCCTTATTTGTAATAGCCAGAACCTGGAAACAACCTAAATGCTCCTCAGTTGAAGAATGTATAAAAAACTGTGGTATGTTTGCACTGTGGAATACTAATCAGCTATTAAAAACAAGGAAATCTCGAAACTTGTGGACAAATGGAAGGGACTAAAAATGATCATAATGAGTGTGTTAACCCAGAAGCAGAAAGATTCACATGGTATATACTCACTTATAATTAGGCACTAGCCCAAAAGGCATGTTCCACAAAAGCCTTCACTTACCAGGAAAGTGGGACAGAGGGGAGGACACCCTATTGGGACTCTAGATGAGAGAAGCATGGGAAAATGGGGAAATAGAAGGATCCAGAGAGTCCTAGAAACTTACAAGAAGAACATTATGATGGGCAGATCTCTCCCTAGGGGTCCTGCTCAAACTATGGCACCAGCCAAGGACAACACATGCAGTAAACTTTGAACATCTACCTAGATCTAGCCGATGGACAGGACATTCTCCACAGTTGAGTGGAGAGTGGGGTCTGACTTTTACACAAACTCTGGTGCCCCATATTTGACCATGTCCCCTGGACAGGGAGGCCTGGTGGCACTCAGAGGAAGGATAGCAGGCTACCAAGAAGAGACTTGATACCCTATGAGCATATACAGGAGACGAGGTTCCCCTCAGTCACAGTCATAAGGGGGTGGAGTAAGGGGAAATGGGAAGGAGGGAGGAATGGGAGGATACAAGGGATGGGATAACAATTGAGTCGTAATGTGAATAAATTAATAAAATATATTTAAAAATACAAAAAAGAAAAGGGAGACAGAACAAGAGTCACCGAGGAAATAAAAAACACCCATTAGTTCTTACTTCAAAAGTATATATGCCACAAAATTTGAAAACATAAATGAAGTGATAATTTTCTTGATAGCTACCAATTACCAAATTTTAATCAAGAGCAGGTAAACAAGTTAAATAGTCCGATATCTCTTAAGGAAATAGAAAGAGTCATCAAAAGTCTCACAACCAAAAAAAGCCCAGAGCCATATGGAATCAGCCCAGACTTCTTCCAGACTTTCAAAGAAGAGCTAATACCACTTCTCTTCAAATTACTACACAAAATATAAACAGAAGGAGCATTGCTAAACTTATTCTATGAGGCCACAGTCACCTTGACACCTAAACCACACAAAGATCCCCCAAAAATGAAAATGTCAGAGCAATTTCCCTTATGAACACTGATACAAAAATATTTAATAAAATATTTGCAAACTGAATCTAATAACAAATCAAAAATATCATTCACTATTATCAAGTAAGCTTCATCCCAGGCATGCAGTCGTGGTTTAATTTATGAAATCCAAAAATGTATTCCATCATATAAACATACTGAAAAAAAATAACTACATTATCATCTCCTTAGATGCCCAAATAAGAATTTGACACAAATAAAACACCAATTCACGTTAAAAGTCTTGAAGAGATCAGGGATACTAGAGAAATGCCTAAACATAGTAAAGGCAATATACAGCAATCATAATCCGACATCAAATTACAAGGAGAGAAACTTAAATAAATTCTATGGAAAACAGGGATAAGACAAGTCTGTGCTCTCTCTATATATCTCTTCAATACAGTACGTGAAGTTCTGGCTCAAGCAATAAGAAAACTAAAGGAAGTCAAAGGAATATAAGTTGTAAAGGACGAAGTCAAAGACTCACTCTTCACTGCTAATAGGATTATATATCACTCCAAAAATTTTACAAAGAAACTCTTAGAACTGATAAATACCTTCAGCATAGTGACTGGATACAAAATCAACTAAAAAATCAGTATACCTCCTGTATATTAATGTCAAATGGGCTAAGAACGAAATTAAGGAAACTACACCATTCACAATAGCCACAAATAATATAAAGTATCTTGGTGCCCTCCCTATCCTTGCTTGTGGATACGGAGAATCTGCATAGTAAAAATGGCCATTGTACCAAAAGCAATCTACAGATTTAATGCAATCCCTATCAAAATACTGACACAATTCTTCACAGAACATTAAAGATCTTAACTTAACTTCATATGGAAAATTAACTCAGAATACCTAAAACAATCCTAGACAGTTATAGACATTCTATAGAAATCTCCATTCCTAATCTCAAACTGATCTATAGAGCTACAGTAATACAAATGTCATGGCACTAGCACAGTAGGTGTGTTGGTGAATGTAATCAAACTGGGGATTCAGAAATAAACCCGTGCATCTATGGATACTTGATTTTTGACAAAGAAGCCAAACCATACAATGGGAAAAGGATAGCATCTTCAACAAATGGTGGAGTTCTAACTGGATGTCTACATGTAGAAAAATGCAAATAGAACCATATTTATCACCCTACACAAAATTAAAATCCAAATGGATTAAAGACATAAATAAAAAAACATACATACTAAATCTATTTGAAGAAAAATTGGGGAAGAGCCTTGAACTCATTGGCACAGGAGATAACTTCCTGAATTGAACAGCAATGGCTCAGGCTCTAAGATCAGCAATTAATTAATGGGACCTCATGTGGCTTAAAAGCTTCTGTAAGCATAAGACACTAATAACAGAACAAAGCAACAGTTTACACACTGGGAAAAGATCTTCAGTAACCCTCCATCCGACAAAGGCCTACTATCGAAAATATATAAAGAACACAAGAAATTAAACACTATCAAACCAAATAACTCAATTATAAAATGAGGTAGAGAATTAAATAGTGAATTCTCAGCAGAAGAGTATTAAATGGCTGGGAAACACTTAAAGAAATGCTCAAACTCTCTAGTTATCAAGGAAATGCAGATTAAAATGACTTTGAGATTCCATCTTGCACCTATCTGAATGGAAATGATCAATAACTCAAGTCACAGCACATGATGACAAGGATGTGGAGAAAGGGGAATACTCCTCCATTGCTGGGGGGAGTGCAAACTTGAACAACCACTTGGAATTGAATCTGGTAATTTCTCAGAAATTAGGAACAGTGGTACCTCAAGACCCAGAAATACCTCTAGGCATATACTCAAAAGATGCTCCACCATACAATAAGGACATTTTCTCCACTATGTTCATAGCAGTCTTATTCGTAATACCCAGAATCCAGAAACAACCAAGATGTTCCTCATCAATGAATGGATAAATAAACTGTGGTACATTCATATAATGGTATAATACTCACCTATTAAAAACAAGGAAATCTTGAAATCTGCAGGCAAATGGATGGAACTAGAAATAATATTCCTGAGTGAGATAACTCAGACCAAGAAAGACACACATGTTATATACTCACTTACAAGTGGGTATTAGCACAACATAGATGTCTTTTGAAAGACCTCACCCAGTGGGGGATTGGGACAGATTCTGGGACTTACAGTTGGACTCTGGTTGAAGTTCTGAGAGTGGAATGGAAGAGTTGGAGGATGGAAGGAGTTGAAGGGGGGAGGAGCTCCACAGGGAGATCAGCCAGCCAGGTGGATCTGTACCTACAGGGGCCTCCACAAACTGATTCACCAAACAAGGACATTGCTTCTAGAGAACCTAGACTCCTGACGTAGCCTTTTGATGTAGCCAATGAACAGTTAATTCTTTATGTGTGGGGGTGGAGGGGAAACCAGGTACTACCTCCAATGTGAACTCTGGTGCCAGTGAATTTGATCACTGCCCCTTGGCAGGGTGGCCTTGAAGACACACAGAGGAAGGCAATGCAGGCTATCTTGATGAGACCTGTAGGCTGAGGTCAGAATATGTAGAATGATAGACTGCTCTGTCAGAGTCATAGGGGAGGGGAACAGGGCAGAAGAGCAATGGAGTATGTGAATGAGAAGACATGATCTAGGGAATAACAATCAGGATGTAATAAGTAATATATAATATTATATATTACATAAATATACTCACATATATATATTTATATTATATACTTATATATATTTATATATGCTCATTATATACTTATATTATTTATATAATAAATATAATATAATATTATATATAGTATAAATATATAAGGTATGTGTTTATATTATATAAATAAAATATATTATAATTGATAAAAAGAAAGGTGCCTTTGGAAGCACTTCAAAAAGAAATGTTAAAGCCCAAATTTGTGTCAATATTTTCATCACAGCTATTAGAAATGATTAGGCAATTTGATCAATCTATTATATCCCATTAAATGTATGATATTTTGTTAGCTGATCTGACACAGATACCTTAAAGAAAATATTTAAGGAAACACAAAGAGTGCTGCCACACTAGCAGTTACAGATTGCTCCCAAAAAAATACAAAGAGGAAATTCTGTAACCTATTTAGGCTATAAAATAAGTCATCAAAAACTTCAACCATGAAAGGTACAGATCCATAGATACCAGTTGCAAACTCTTAATGATTTTCAAAAATTAATGGGAGATATTAATTACAAGGACTGCAATTGGATTAGCTTCTTATGACTTCAGTATAATTAATGGGTGGTAAATTCATTATTTGTTTTACCACACTAATTGATAAACTCTTAAGAGCCCAGTTTGTTGATTTCTAAAATTCTAAAAATTAGTATCACGTATTTAAACTTGACAATTGAATCTCATTTTTCTTCTTCAAAGAGGGAAAACATTTCACATTTCCGTCTTACAACAGTTTTTGTTATTTTTCTCTATAAAAAGTGTATAATTGATGATTATCTTCTTACTGTTATACATTTAAATACCTTGTTGTCACTAGTCACATGGGTCTTAAAGCATTCTTGCTTGATGACATCATGCTGTAAACCCAGATTGACCCAAAAGTTATCCACAAAAGAAGTATGCTAACTTGATCGGATTGGCCAAGGATACACAAGGAAGCAGACCACAGACTATAGACTCAGGCACATAGCACGTAGGAGTTCTGTGTGAACATTCACAATTAGGAATCTATATAGGCAAAGAATCAGCAAGGATAGCACAATGAGATGCTGAGACTTGACAGAAATGTTGCATCCCTCTAATTCTAGATATTAAGTAAAATAGTGGTAGGTCTCTTCAAGTAAATTGAAGAATTTACTTAAATATATGGCCAATGAATGAAAAAGTAAATTTCAAACTACTAAATCAATTTTAAGATGCTATTAATACTAATGTACATCTCTTTATAAAAGAAATAATCCAAGATTATGATATATGTTAAACATAACAGGTATTCATTATACTTTTGAAAACATTAAAATCACATTATATGTTCAATGATAGAGATGACTCTCACTATACGTACACCATAGCAGCATGATAAAATGCTTACAAAGTAACTTGAGAACATGTTATATATACTAGGTATACAACCATGTTAAAATATATAGTCACAGAATTTCAAGCTAATGCTTATGATTGTTAAATAGATATTTATGTGGCTTTTCCTTCTTTAATTATATTGTTTTGTTTTATGATGTTATTTAAGTTAAACAAGAAAATATAGCTATGTACGTGTGGTTAATAGCACTAATTTTAAAATTATTTCAATCAATAAATCTAGCAAATATGCAAATTAAATATTTAATCTCTATTTAGTATAAAGGAATAAGACAACTAGGCAGTGGTGCATGTTGAAAAATTGATCACACAGTGACCCACTGGAAAACTTAGGTGCTTTTTAAATTGTATTTAAGGATTGATGTTACTCTTTAATTATGTGTGCAGAGGTAGGTGGTAAGGATATTTGTACATGAGTGCCAATCATAAGTACAGATATTCTGCAGCTGGAGTTTACAGGCCCAGCTGCCAAGAAAGAAGCAAGCACTATTCACTGCTGAGCCACCCTGCCAGACCTGGTAGATGCTTAGGTGTTTCCTTTGTTTTATCATGCAAGTGTGTGCTTCACGTGTGTGTGTGTGTGTGTGTGTGTGTGTGTGTGTGTTTCTTTACCCATGCAGAGGGCAAAGAACATTTCAGGTGTGAAGTTTTATTGCTATTCATTTGATTCCCTTCTTGGAGAGTCTCTGAACTCTCAAGTTCTGCCTGTCATTCTTCTCCGGAATGATCCACGCACATGCATTTTACATAGCTGTTGAGGACCTAATCTCAGACTCTCATAATTGCTCTGAACATGTCATTACCTACTTAGCCATTGCTCAGTGCTAAAGCACAGCTTTGCAAAGGAGAACAGCCTACCCTAGCAGCCCATGCTTCATGTCTAAGGCTTACTTCTCTAATCATTATATCTTGCTATATGCATACAAAAGCCACTTCCCTACACTACTTTCCTTTCTCAAGTTCAATGATTAGACATTTAAATTTTTTCACTGATTTTTTTAAAAACTTGGAAAATCTCTATTTATTTGAAAAACTCATTTTTGACTCTTAATTTTGATATATAAAACTTACAAAAAAGTTATGTGTGTTTTATTTGGAATACCTATAGAAGTCAGGGAACTATTAAGTGCCTATGTGGGAGGGGAGAATAGAGGAAAAAAGAACACTCATAGTATGAAGGATATGAATGGATCAATGTAAAGTTAAACATGATGGGGATGAGAAGTTAGGGTAGAAGAGGGTTTATGTGAGAGATAATGTACTCAAGTCCTTCCAAGAAAGTCATACAGGTAACTTCTAGTGTAGGAGCTTCTAAAAATATATAAATGTTCATATATTAAAGGAGTTTAAATAGAGTTACTCTTGAAGAATGAGAGAACGCCCTTGCAAGATACCACAGGATCACAAATAAAGATCTCGGTACCTGTAATGAGTTTCCTTTTTTAGAGTCATTAGTCAATGGCCAATGGGCCCCAAATATTATAGCTATTACCTTGATCTTGATTAAACTCCAGAACTTGACAGGCAAACCTTATTGCTGAAGACACACATATACATGAGTCACAATGCAGAGAGAGTACTGACCTGGTTGTTTCATCCATAGTGGATTTTTCACAGTTCTTAAAGTTCCTATGCACGCTACTAGAGGTGAAAAATAATCACCTATATTACCTGCTTGTGAAGCCTGTGAGCCACAACAGTGACATTGTACATATGAATTCACAACAGTTGTGACAGCATGAATAAGAGTTTTGCAGTCCTAAAATAGACACAATCCCAGGCTGGAGAGGAAAGGTGAACATAAAGCCTCAACCCTAAATAAGGAGCAATTGGTAATTGTTCTCTATTGGGGAACAGAGAGTCAAATTTCTTTAATAGTGCAACTCCTCCTTCTCGTAGGTAGCTCATAGTCTATTGGATAACCTCTTATCCAGTAGTGTATGAGTAGCAGAAATTGGATGTGATAGGTTTAAAAAACTAAAAACTTCAAAATTATGTGGGTTGGGAAAGGGATGTGGTTCTTGGAGGCATTAGGGGAGGAGAGATGAATATGATGCAAATACATTACATAAAATTTTTGAAATTTTTAATAAAATTAATTTTAAGTACCAAAAGAGTTTTGGAATCTCATCATCTCTGCTAATATTAACATCCACAATCCATAGTAACTCATCACTACGGGGTAGTTTTTGCTGATATGATATTACAAAGTGTGGAGATAAAACAGATTTGACCGGTTATTCTACTAACATCCTTTTTTATTTTTCAGGATCTAATGTAGGCTCTCCTGTTGTGCTTCTCTCCCATGCTGTTACTCTTCCTTCCTGTCTGTCTATATATCATAATCTCCTAGTCTTCCCTTAGTCCCCGGGTGACCATGATATCAATTACTGCTCTAAATTTATTCTGGAGAATTCTCCAAATTTCAATTTGCCTCATTTTTCTCATGGCTTTTTGATGTCATAATAACTTATGAAGAACATTTATTGCAAATATGAACAAAATAATGTTATATTCTCTCTGTTGCAGCAAATCGAATGTGTCTACTTCGTCAGCGTGTCTTAATAACAGGTGACAAACTCGACTTCTTAATTAAAACACTGCAGGATTCTTGTGCTTTGGTTGTTGGTTAATAAATGTTTTGAGCTAAATTCTTTGAGTCTAAGATAATATTTTGTTATATTCAAGTTTTTATCCTTTACTCTAATGATTCTAGTGCATGTCTCCTCAGTAACAATATTTCTATGATTACTTGACCAGTTATTTTCAACAAAAACAAAACTCAATCAACAGATAAATTATACATGCATTACAGAAAATATATATTTTTTTACTTTATTGCATTGCAGAAGATATGCTTTTTAATTTAGTTATTGATTTTTACACTTTGACAGCAGTTTGTTCTCCCACCTTTCTGCACAGTGCTTCCTCTTCCACCTCTCCTTCCTCCCGTCCACTCTTCCCGACTTTTCAGAAAATGAAGGCCTCTCATGTATATCAACCAACCATAGCATACCAAGTTGCAACAAGACTAAGCACATCTTCTCCTATTGAGTCTAGACAAGGCAGGCAACCATCAGAGACAGCCCCCATTCCTGCTACACAAGCTACACAACTGTTACATATATGTAGAGGGCCTAGGTCATCCCATGCAACCTCTCTGGTTGGGGTTCAATCTCTGTGAGCCCCTATAGGTCAGAGGTAATAGATTCTGTGAGATTTCCTGTAGTGCTCTTGACCCCTGTGGCTCCTGCAATCTTTTTTTCACCCTCTTCTGTAGGACTCCTCAAGCTCACCCTAATGTTTGGCTATGGGTCTACATATGTTTCCATCAGTCTCTGTGTGGAACATGACTGATGCCTGTTACTCTATGTTCCTTCAGTAAGCATAGCAGAATATTATCAACACATATAGGGTGGCTTCCCTCTTGTTGCATGGGTCTCAGGCTGGACCTGTGGTTGGACATTCCCTCAATTTCTCCCCCATCTATATCCCTGTACATTTTGTAGGCAGGACAAATTGTAGGTGAAAGATTTTGTGGCTGGGTTAGTGTGCCAGTCTCTCCATTGGAAGTCTTGCCTTGTTACAGGAGATGCCTGGTTCAGTCTCCATATCCTTCATTGCTGGGAGTCTAAGCTGGGGTCATCCTCATAGATTCCTGGGATTTCCCATTGCTTAGTTCATCACAGAGACACCTCCATCCACCATTCCCTTTGTTTCTCAGTCTTCCCTCCACGTGGTACCTCCTGTTCTTCTCATCACCCCTCCCTCACCTATTCCCCTCTCCATGGACACCCATGATGTTTACTCTATTTTTCTTCTCAGTAAGATTCATGCTTCCTCTCCTTGAACCCTCCTTGTAACTTAATTTCTTTGGGTCTATGGACTTTAACATGATTATCTTTTTACATTATGCTAACATCCATGCATAAGTGAGTACATATTATGTTTGTCATTCTGAATCATGGTTGCCTCGCTCAGGATGAGCTTTTCTACTTCCATCCATTTTCCTGTAAATTTCATGATGCCACTGTTTTAATAGCTGAGTAGTACTCCATTGTGTAAATGTACCACATTTTTTTTTTTTTTTTTGTCCATTCTTAAGTTGAGGAACATTTAGGTTTTTCCAGTTTCTGGCTATTACAAATAAAACTGCTATGAACATAGGTGAGCAAATGTCCTTGTGGTATTGTGGAGTACTGTTTGGGCCCTACCAATCCTGGCCATATACCCAAAGAAAGGGAAATATACAGAAAATTTTAAAAATCAGAAACCTGGGCTCATAGCAGTTTATCAATTAATGTGGTAAATATATCATAAATATACCACCCAATAATTTTAATCACTCAGTTGTTTAATTTTGGGTACAATAAAGCATATTTATTTAATTGTGAGAGTTACTACTAAGCCTATTTGTAATTGCTATTTCTTTTCCAAACTGAAATTTTGTACCTAATAAATTACAGATCCACATTCTCTCTTCTCCACACAGTAGTAACCACCATTCTGTCTGGTGGCTCTAAGTCTCTTACTACTTCAGTTGTCTAGATGTACACAATATTTGCTTTTCTGTGTGTAACTAGCTTACTTCACTTATTCGAACCATGTGATAGAGACTAATTCCAATTCATGCTGAATAAAGATGCTCCATTGCTAGGGTCTATAAATCTTTGGGTATATCTGCTCTCAATTTGGGGGTTATACAATCTAGTACTAGAATTGGTTTATTGTGTAGTCATTGCCCTTGATTATGTTTTGATAAAAAACATACACAATAGTTTTAGTAGATGGACTATTTTACCTATACTGATCAAGCATTCCAAATTCTCTAGCACATTGTCACCTCCCATCTCAACCTACTTTGCAGTGATATACTTTGTCACATTGATACTATCCACCTTTGGCTGTGTGGTATATTTCATTTTAACTGTGTTTTGTATTTTCCTAATGATTAAAATGGTAGTGAATTTCTGCATGCACTTACTGGAAATTTGCAAATATACTTTGGAGAAAAGTTTAAACCATTTGTTTATTTAAATTTTGAAAGTTTTGCATTCAAGTTTAAAATAAATTTTCAAATTTGAAACAAAATCAGGTATATACAAGGATGAAAGGGGGAAGAGAAATGAGTCTGGCTTCTATCCTATATATGGAGCTGTACCCAAGTGTTGTGCATGTTTTGATAGAGAGGGAGATGCGGTTAGCTGGGGAATATTATATCATAGCTGAAATAATGGGTAACAAAGATTCCACAGGTTAGGTAAAAATGGCAACATCTGGAAGCAACAGACCCATAATCAGAACAGATGGCTCTTCCCTGAGGGATATAAAAGTAAACCACTCTCCTTAAATAAGCCATCTGTTTGGATAATCACTTTTAGCAATTAATAAAGAAGACATTTGAAGAGCTGAGAATTATAATAATTCTAAAACCAGGAAGCTAAAAGAACTACTATTTGCTTAATTATAAAAAATACACTATTTCTAGATGTCTCTGTTGAATACAAAGTAGTTTCTGTTTTTATTGCTCATCTGAAACACTTTCTGGAAATAGCTGACTCGGTAAAAGGTGAATCAATAGATCAATTCGGTCTGTATTGGGAAATTTGGCTTGCCTATCAGCTATGTATATTGTCACTCAGCACCAAGATAAAATCAAATTAAACAACACAAGTGACATGTGCTGAAATAAAGCTGAGGCTGATAGTATTTAATTCTGATTGCCCAGCAATTCCACCATATTTTTGTATGGTACCCTTACTCTCATGGTTTCTGAAGCCACTCCCTATGGCTCACTATCCTTCTTCCTCCATTCTTAATGTACAAGCCATATGGAAAAATTATGGGTAACCTATTCACATAGTTCAGCAATATTAAGCCAATGCATATGCTGCTGTCAGCCCCAAATGACCTCTCCACTTCGTAAAATTAGCAAAATGCTTCTCATTCCTCAAGTTTGACCTCAAACTTCTCTGAGGATTATTTAATCATTTCGAAAATCCCATGCTACGGTTCCAGCTTCTCACTGTCTCAAAAAACTCACCCAATAGTGGAGTGTTGTCACACTGTACTTATTAATCGTAAAAGGTTGACTCCTACATTAGTGTGATGACACATGGGAACACTAAAGTCCTCACTCAGCATTGAGGACCTTTACCTTGAACTAAATCTTTAAACTAAAAGCTTACAAATGAGTCAAAACAATCAGACATCTTGCTGACAAAATATGAGTTTGCTTTGTAAAAACTAAAGTATCATTAAGTTGGAAATGTATCTCAGGGCTAAAGTTTTTGTGTAGTGTGATGGTTAGTTTTAATTGTAAATTAAAGTGCAGACTCACCTGGGAAAAGTGTCTCAATGATGGATCATTTAGTTTATGTTGTTCTGCAGGCACATCTGTAAGGGATTCTCTTGGTTACATTAACTGAGGTGGAAAGAATCACGTACTTGGCATCACTCATGGTATAGGAGTTCCTGAATTGTATACGAATGGAGAAAGTGTGCTCAGTGCTAGCATGCATCCATCAACTCAGCACTCTGTTCTTAACCATGGCTATGACTGGCCAGTTGCTTCAAGTTGTTGTCACCTTGATTTTCCCACAATGGTGGCAAGTAACGTAGAATTACGATCTCTATAAATGCTTCCTCCATTGTCTTTTGTCTTAATATTTCTTCGAAGTAACAAGAGAGAAAAGTAATAAATCTGTATTTAGTGTTGGGATTAATAGCTACCATAAAAAACAAAAGTTCTATTTTTTAAAAAATCTTTAATTCTTCATTGCCTTGTTAAAGAAGTATGGGTAAAATTAAGAGTTTTGAAATTAAAAAACTAAAACACATTATAGTTAGAACATTTTAATTATTTTTCTAGATAAATAAATGCCTAGATTCACATATCTGATTTTGTGGGTTTATGGTTGAGTGAGGTTTTTATTTATTTGTAATGAACTATGATCCTGACAGTGTATGGGATGGGAAAATGTCTCTGTATCTATGTACATATTAGTGGAAAAAATAGCTTCTTCCTGATGAAAGGGTTGATCTAACTTCTTTTCAGTTATGCAAACTTTCAATCATGAAAACAAGATAAATCTAATATTCATTTCCTTTCACCTGTGTGCTGCATAGCTGCAGGCTTGTGATGTCTTTTCCATTCTCCCAACTAAATTTCCTCAGGCCAGACACAGAATAGAATGCTGTGCTGTCAACAAGACAGTTATATCCCAGTGAGGCTGGCAATGACACATAAACAGTAGAACTATCCCTTTCCTTCTAAGAAACAAGATTTGACAAAAGGCAGCTGCCATCTAGTTTGTTAGGGTGCTTTGTCTCTCCCTGTCAATATGTATTTAATCCTTAAGAAAAATACTGTAATTTTGTAGTTGTATGTGTCAAAACACTGAGTGCGTCCCCTTTTTATTTTTATTATCCAAAAATTTTCCATGAGTCTCGAGTTTATTATTTCTTCTCATCTCATTTTGTTTCTAGTAATTTGCAGAATAGTGAGCCTTTGTTCTGGAAGCCAAAGGAAGCCACTTAACTTAGGAAGTGTTTAGGATGTATTTACCTCTGCATGTTTTACATAAGTAGGAAAGCACTTTCTATCTTTCTTTTCCTCTTCTCCCTGGGGCTTCAGTCAGATTCAGCTGATGGATTGCTTCCTGTTGCATCACTAACCACAATGTCTTTCCATTGGGTTCTTGCATGTTAGCTGTGCTGTCTCAGTGTCCTGTGCTCTTCCTTTAAATGCTTGTCTCCTTGTCTAAAAGCTTTTCCTTCTTCATCCTTATTACTACCATTGTTTCTCCATCATATCATTTGCAATTTCCATGATGATATATTTTATTTCAGATCATAGCTCATTTAGTCATTTCTCCTGCTGGTATGCTAATAGCACATCAAGCTAATCATTAATTTCCACCCTGTGGTTTCAATAATTTCTTTCATGCTAACTCTTGCGTGGGAAAATTGTTTTAGGCTTGGAACCTTAACTTAGTCTAAAGGAAAAATAGACATGAGATATTGAACCACTGGCAGAGACCTCGCTAGTCAATATAAATATTATTACTTATCAGGTGTAGTGTTTCCAAAGGCATAGAAGAATGAATAGGACACAGAAATTACTTTGTGTATACTTAATCAATGTCACTTGGAAAGTATGAGGAAATATTTTGTAAAATCATTTTATATGAGATTTCAAATGAATGTAATTGAGCATAGTACATAAATAGAAATAAATAATAGTTATTCCTGTACTTTTAAGTTAATAGAAGGATTTGCAAGCTGAACAATAATTCACTGAAGAGGTGAAAATGGAGTGTGTCAGCTTGACTGAAAATGGTGAGTTATATTTGAATGGTTGATTGCCCTAATATGCCTTTTGGAAAAGGCATACCAGCATGATGAGTTCTGAGAATTCCAAAGCCATCCCCAGGGTACTCTGAAACATTTGTTCTAAGTTCAAGATATGTGCCATCAAGTGTTCCTGTCCCATGCCTTTGTTCTGCCATCATAGATTCTCACCCTCTGAAACCATAAGTCCAATTAAACTCTTATTTTTAATATGTTGCCTTGCTTATAGTTTTTCATCACAGCAATTGACAAGCAACTATTCCAAGGAGTAATTATAATTTAACACTCATAGTTAGAAGACTGGAGCCTTTCACAACCAGAGAGTAGTGCTAGCTAACATCAACATATATGGCAAGCAACATTGTGGCCATATTCCTACTTGGTTCTTATCCAAGCCAAAGACCAGGAGTTAGCCTCAGTGATACTTTTAAGGGTGCTGATCTACAACAGCACCACAGCAGTGTTCTTTTGATGGAACAATTAACACAAAGGTTATGATCTTTCTGTTATGTACTAGAACTTGTTACTATGTTTAAAGTACCCCACTAACTGTTGTATGGGAAGAACTAGTTGGCATTTTCTTGAAACAGACAAGGGTGGACTGTGAAATATGAAGTTTCAGTACATTATAATAAATTTAGGGTTTGGAAAGCATATGGAAGAATAGTAAACACAAAAAATCAACACTAATGTGTTTCAATAAAGTCAGGTCATATGGGTTTGAAATATACTCCCATGAATCATAAGATTGTTGAATACTGTGGGATGCCTCCTTCAGCAATGTTGTCCAAAAATTCATTAAGTATTCAAAAACCACAAAGCCATTGCCACCGCAGTTGGTTCTGGCCATAGATGGTAGTCTCTATTACTGAGTACTTCATAACCTTTGCCTATTGGAATCAGGCTGGAGCTGAATTGAAAACTCCCTATGTGTTGGCTGACTTTTATATTAAAAAACTACCTGTGTAGGGAGAATTGTTGCTGACATCTTGGTTAAATTATGGACCATGAGGTGATTCAACACACACACTAGACAAATTATGTTATTGGTATAGTAGTGACACAAATATTATAGGTGGAACAAACTGCTTTTAATTTGTATTTAGGGGCTACTTAACTGGAGACAATCTGTGTCTGGTTCTGTCAAATAGAATTTGGAGAAAACCAATTCACATTTTGTTAAACAGAAATGATATATCGTGCAAATTTCTTGTTATGTATTGGCATTAGCACAGAGAGATCACTGGTGCTGTCAGACTCAGTCAACGAGAGAAATATCTTTATTTAAATGGGAAAGTTACTGTAGAGTGTCGTAATTAGTCAATATACGTACAATAAGTAACTCGTGATGTCACATACTGAGCCAATGTTCAACCACAAAACAAGAACAAATCAAGAAGAAATCCATGTAAGTCCCTCCTGCATTTAGGAGCCATTGTATAAGAGGGAGCACAAAAACTAAAATAGCCAGAGTAGGATGGAGTGTTATATAGCTATTTTCTCTTAATTTAAACATTCTTATCCCAAAGAAGAAGGGCAATAGGTAAGACTCTAGAAGCTTATAAAGCTACAAGATTCACAAAACTACTCTAAGACTATAAACAATAATCAATTGCTGATGGAGAGATGACTTGATGATGGATGTGTGGAAATTACCCAGGGAGCTCCATGGGTGCTACATTCATGAGTCATCACTCATACTGGGGTCAGCATTCTGGTGATGGATCTACCCAAGGGTCATCCTGGCCCCTGTAAAAAGCATTGATACACCAAGTTAGGCTTAGGGGAGTTATACACTTTATTTTTCTAGGAAAAGCCATACAATATAAGTTATTAAAAAGTCCATTTATTTGATCTTGACTTACCCCTTACATGTGTACGTTGCATTGTACCTCATAATGTGTATATTGTTAATTTTATGTATTGGTGAAAAATAATTTGAATTCAATAAAAATAAAGAGTGAATGCTACTGGGGTAGCATTCAAGAATTCTAAATCAAAATCTTAAAGTTATTATTAAGTCAATAATATTTGACAAGTATATTAATTTTTTGCCTTACTAAATCACATGGGAAAATATTTTTGCATTTCATGTACATAAATTTTATTTTATATTTTTTGTTGTGAACCTAAATTTTAATGCCTGATCCATCTTTTAAGGCACCTCCCCCACCTCCTTTTTTCCTTGTCTTCTCTTCTGACATATTTCTTTTCTATCACCACTCAGACAATTTGCTTGTTATTACATATTACTAATCATTTCAACCTCTTAGACTTAAAAAATGCAGCAGTATGAGTTTTGTAATTTAGAGAGCTTTTTTTACCTAGAAAAAAACTAAGTATTTTTTTTAAAGATTTTATTTATTTATTATGTATACAGTATTCTGTCTGCATGTACAGAGGGCACCAGATCTCATTACAGATGGTTGTGAGCCACCATGAGGTTGCTGGGAATTAAACTCAGGACCTTTGGAAGAGCAGACAGTGCTCTTAACCTCTGAGCCATCTCTCCAGCCCCTGAAACTAAGTATTTTTGAAAAGTAAGATATCCGTCTTTGAATAAATTACATGTTTATCATTAAAATATGTTTTACTACTGACTATATGACATAATGTTCATTTGACAAAATACAAGTTTCTGTGTTACAAAGTATCTTTTTTCTATTTTCACTTAACTGCAAAATTATGCCATGTCTTTATAAACACTTTAAATTTACTATAATTTGAACAACCACAATATTTCTCTCTGTCATTGAGAATTTTATATGTGTTCACCGCATCCTGTACTCTAGAAATATTCTTTATTTCTCAGTGGAAAATGATTTCCTGAAGCCACAAGATAAAAGAGGGAAACTAAATCCTTCAAGTTGTTTGTTCACATCTACTTGGGTGCTGAGGCCCATATATGCACAAACTCAAAAATAAATAAGTTTAATAAAGCTTTAAAACTTTCAAAAGAAACCTTTTGCTGGGGTCATGGACACATTTTTAAGCCATAAAATAATGTGAAATTATGCTATTGTGTAAATAAAAAATACCCACAAATGACAATACTTCTAGTTATTAATTGATCAAGCAATAAAATTTTTTTTTCTTTTTTTTCTTAATTTATTCTTGTTACCTCTCAATGTTTATCACATCCCTTGTATCCTCCCATTCCTCCCCCCCCCCATTTTCCCATTATTCCCCTCCCCTATGACTGTTCCTGAGGGGGATTACCTTCCCCTATATATTCTCATAGGGTATCAAGTCTCTTCTTGGCTACCTTCTGTCCTTCCTCTGAGTGCCACCAGGTCTCCCCCTCCAGGGGACATGGTGAAATGTGAGGCACCATAGTACGTGAGAAAGTCATATCACACTCTCCACTCAACTGTGGAGAATATTCTGACCATTGGCTAGATCTGGGAAGGGGTTTAAAGTTTACCTCCTGTATTGTTTTGTTGTGACATAAAATTCTAAAAAATAAACACATTTCCTCACAGATGGTGATACTGCGTTTGGCTCATGAGCTTTACAATAAATTCTGAGATTTTGATTTTATAATATTTTTAAAAAATGTGTTCACTTTACATCTAGATTGTAGCCCCTTCCCTAGTTGCCTCCCTGTCCCAACCTTGCTCCCTCTTCCCCAAAATCCCTTCATCTAGTCCTCAGAAAGGAGAGATGTCCTCCACTAACATCCGGCTCAAGCCTATCAAGTCTCATCAAGACTGCCTGCATCCTCTTTCTCTGTGGCCTAGCAAGGCTGCCCTGCCAGGAGGAAGTGATCAAGCATTGGCAACAGAGTCCATGTCAGAGACAACACCTGTTTGCCATATTATGGGACCCACATGAACACTGAGGTACCCAGCAGGTACATCTGAACAGGGGGTCTAGGTCCTCTCCATGCATGGTTCTTTGTCTGTGCATCAGTCTCTGCAGCTCCCACCCATCACCCAAATGGTTTCCTTGTAGAGCTCCTGTCCCCTACATGCCCATTTATTTCCACAACTCTTCCATAAGATTCCCAGCACTCTGCCAAAAGTTTGGCTGTGAGCATCAGCATCCCCTTTGACACCCTGCTCGGTGGATTCTTTCAGAAGACATCATTGGAAGACTCCTGTCCTGTTCCCTCTCTCCAGCCACTTCTGGCGTCTATTCCTATTTGCCTTTTTGAATGAGAGTAAACATCCTCCCTAGGGTCCTCTTTGTAATTTATGTCGTTTAGGTCTGTGGATTGTAATATGGTTATCCCATACTATATGAGTAAGGATATACCATTCCTGTCTTTCTTCGTCTGAGGTACCTCACTCAGGATGATCTTTTCTGTCTGCAAATTTCATGGTTTCCTTCTTTTAATAGGAGAGTAGTGTTACATTGTGCAAATGTAGCATAATATCTTTATCCATTATTAAGTTGAGGGACATCTAGGTTGTTTCTAGATTCTGCTATTATGAATAAAGCTGCTATGAACATAGTTGAGCAAATGTCCTTGTTGTATGATGGAACATATTTTGGTTATATGCACAGGAATTGTATAGCCGGGTCTTGAGGTAGCACTATTCCCAGTTTTCTTAGAAAGTACCAGATTGATTTCCAAAGTGGTTGTATAAGTCTGAACTACCACTAGCAATGTTCCCCCCTTTCCACATCCTTGCCAGGATGTGTTGTTAGTTGTGTTTTGATCTTAGCCATTTTGACAGTTGTAAAATGGAACCTCAGAGATGTTTTGATTGCATATCCCTGAAGACCAAGGATGCTGAGCATTTCTGTATGTGTTTCTCAGCCATTAGAGACTCCTCTGTTGAGAAATTTTTGGCTCTGTACCCCATTTTTAATTTGATTATTTGGTTTGTTGGTGTTTAATTTCTTGAGTTTTTTTATATATTTTGTATATTATCAGTCTGTCAGATGTAGGGCTGGTGCAGATCTTCCCCCAGTCAGTAAGTTGTCATTTTGTTCTGTTAAAAGTGTCCTTTGCCTTACAGAGCTTTTTGGTTTCATGAGATCCAAATAAGATAGCATACAAAAATAACCACAACAGTCCTATAGAGGAACTCTTATAGCTGATAGATAACTCCATCAAAGTCCTGGATACAAAATTAACTAAAAACGTTAGCAGCCTTCCTGTATAAAAAACAACAAATGGGATGAGAAAGAAATTAGGGAGACAACACTTTTCACAATAGCCACAAAATGCATAAAGTACCTTGGTGTAACTCTAACCAAGCAAAGAAAAGATTTACATGAAAAAAGCCTTCAAGTATCTGGAGAAAGATATTGAAAAAGATATCAAAAGATGAGAAGATCATCCATGATCATGGATCAGTAGCAGTAGCAAGGCAAAAATGGCCATCCTAGCAAAAAACATAACAAAAGAACCTATAGATTCAACACATTCCCATTGAAATGGTAACACAATCCTTTACAGACCTTGACAGATTAATTATCAACTTCAAATAAAAACACACACACACACACACACACACACACACACACACACACACACACAACCCAGGATAACAAAAGCAACCCTTTGGGGCTTTATGGGGCCCCCTGCCATATCTGCCACCATCATCAGCATGCCTCCCTCTTCACCTCTGCCTGTGAGAATCCTTCGCCATCAGGCACCATGGTGAACTTAACAGTAGATGAGATTCATGCCATCATGGACAAGAAAGCCAACATCTGGAACATGTCAGTCATCACTCATGTGGACCATGGCAAGTCCATGCTTACCTACTCCCTTGTATGCAAGGCAGGCAACATCGCCTCTGCTCAAGCCTTTCTTTTCTATCTCCAATTGGCATCTCACAGGATATATAAGAATAGTAGATCATATTCAACAGCAATCATACACATTCTTTTCAAGTTAAGTTCAGCAAGGAAATATACCTTAACAGATTATGTGCCGTGGAACAAATCTAAATGTAATTAACATAATTTAAACAAGAAGAAATATTTTTCATTCACAATATAAGCAAATTAGAAATTAATTGCTAGATAAAAGAAATATTTGATTCTGTATAAGACCAAAATTAACTTATAGTCAACTCCCAATGAAAATAAGCATATGTATACCAAGACAGCAAACAGAAAACTACCAAACCCCCCTTAGAGAGAATGGGACTAGTAATTGATATGACCATGATTTGATCAACTAACAATTAACTTGTATATGAAGAATGGCATCTAATAATATTTCATAGGGATTCTGTAGCCAACAAGATGCATTGTCTATGCTTAGACATTCACGTTTCAGCTGTTCTCAGACCTATTACCATATAGTGGTATTAGCAATATAAGTTACCTGCTTGTTTTGCATTTTAAATTATTCACATCTTGATTGTATCCCCTACCTCATCCTTTTCTGATCCCCTCTACCTTCCACATCCTAGCTCCCTTCCTCCTCTAGTCCTCAGAAAGGGGAGCTCTCCTCCCCTCATATCTGACCTCAGCCTATCCAGTCTCATCTGTACTACCTGAAACCTCTTTCTCTGTAGTCTGGCAAGGCTGTCCTACCAGGGGAAAGTGATGAAATTTTGGTGGCCAGAGTCCATATCCAAAGTAGTCCCTATGCTCCACATGGTGAGACCCACAAGGAGATTGTGCTACTACATCTGAGTAGAGGGTCTAGGTCCACATCATACATGGTCTTTGGTAGAGGGATAATACTCTGTATTGTACTGTAGTTACCCTGTATTATGTGGCAAATATCTGCTTATGAGTGAGTATATATCATGAATGTCTTTCTGGGTTTGGGTTCCCTCACTCATGATGATCTTTTCTGGTTCCATCCATTTGCCTGCAAATTTCAAGATTTTCTTGTTTTTAATAGCTGAGTAGTATTCCATTGTGTAAGTGTACCACAGTTTCTTTATCCATTCTTCAGTTGAGGGACATCTAGGTTGCTTACAGATTCTGGCTACTATGAATAAAGCTGCAATGAACATAGTTCCATGTTGTATGATGGAGTATCTTTCAGGTACATGCCCAGGAATGCTATGGCTGGCTCTTGAGGTAGAATTATTCCCAATTTCCTGTGAAACACTAGATTGATTTCCAAAGTGGTTGTGCAAGTTTCCACTCACACCAGCAATGGAGGAGTGTTCCCCTTTCTCCAAAGCCTCGCCAACATGTGCTGTCGCCTGAGTTTCTGATCTTAGCCATTCAGATAGTTTTGTTTTTCAAGAAAAGGAGTCTCTGTGTAGTTCTGGCTGTCCTAGAACTGGCTCTGTGTACCAGGTTGACCTCAAATTCACAAGGATATTCCTGCCTCTGCCTCCCAAACGCTGGGAATGAAGGTGTGCCACTTATGCACTGTCCCCTGATGGCGTCCATCCTACTACTCACTATAAAGTATTTTGCTGCTTTTTAATGGCATTAGCTTATTTGCAATAACATGAACCTTAGCAAATAAAACCTTTAGGGGGCTAATGTTCTGGAAAACTTACAATATAATCAAACATTTCTGATATTCTTTCTTCCAGTACTCACCCTAAATCTTGTAGAAAGCATACATAACACATATGACACAGCCTTAATGCTGATTTTGTTTGTTCTGCACTAGATTAATTAGTCAACTTACCTTTACACAACATCTCAAGATTATGTATTTAGTATTTTACATAATATATCCAAATATGCATTATATATATATGTGTGTGTGCATTCATTCACAAACACACAAGTGGTTTGATTTTTAGGTTTTTTTTTTTTAAAGAAATATCAGGATAATATAATTTGATCTGTGTCTGTCTATCAGAATTTGTGTTTTCTGAGTTCACACTACAATCACCAAATAAGTCTGCTTCTATCCTTCTAGAATGTGTGTGTGTGTGTGTGTGTGTACTTTTTAAAACCTCTCTGAAATATTTCACTAGGGAGTTTCAAGCGCTTTTGTGGGGGAAATAAACTTACTTAAACAGGAAAGATTTATTTTGGAACATTGCTTCAGAAGTTTCATTCAATTATTTGGCTTTGTTTGTTCTGTGCGTGTTTTAAGGCAGCGTATCGCGGCCAGGAGCATGTAGCCCAGCAAAATGGACTCAATAACAACATCATCAAGCAATCAGCTTTGGCTGTGGGTTCAGGGGACAATTCTGATAAAAAGTTTAATAGCTGGGGTAAAAAAAAGCACTCAGAAAAAATATCCATCAAACATACTTCAGAACATTTTCCTTTATATTAAAAGCAAGGAAAAGCTTGCTCTCTGGTTTTATTAAAGGCAGTCTGTACATTCAATGTAAGAAAACTTTATTAATGGAGAGATGTAATATGTTAATGGTTTGTGTATTCAACATCGTAAGGATTTCTGTTGTCACTAAATTGCTAGCCTTAAACATAGCCCTAATCCCAGCAATTTGTTTTTGTAATTGTAGACTCCTGGAATATTGGAAAATACATATGGAAAGGCTAAAATCATCTTGGAGAGGATGAAGGAAGAATGGAAACGCTCACTTAATTAGAGCCTGATTCACAGTCCTATAACAACATCTCCGCTATGGTAGGAGATGAGGATGAGAATGCAAGGATCGCTATTATAAATTATCTGACTGCTACACACATAACTAACTAATAATCACTGATTACACATTGAAGCTTGACTTGCAGTATTTCTTTTGCAAAGTTATTTGTACATGTATTGTGGATTTATGAAAGCTCATTGAAGAAATTCACTTAGATTAAAAATTTTTAGAGTTATCCCAGAATGCAAAATAGAAGGGAAACAAAAAACAGATAATTTTTACTATACCAAAATGTTCTCTGAAAGAATGTTTTTCAAAAGGTATAGATAAGGTAAAATAAATGTAAACTTCATTTCCTATAAAATGCTTATTTATCAAGTATATAAACAGTGCCTAACTTTTATTTAAAAAGAAATTCAATTACATAGTATATAAAATATATGCAAATATATTTTTAAGTAAATAAATGGCAAGTAAGAACATAAAATTAAAGTTGCAAATATTAGCTTTTGGGGATTTAAAATTTAAATGAACACAAGACATCACTATGACTCTCTCCATATGGTTATTGAAAAGTAGTGAAATATTATATACTGATGAGGATGTGAGAACTAGATTATTTGAGGTAACACCGACTATGAATAAGGACAGTACAGATATATTGGACACCCAGAAATTGATGAAAAACCTGCAACTACTAGTATCTCAACAATTGCACTCTGAAACATTATTCTCAAAGTAAAGTGCATTCACATAATAAACTATTCATTGTGTTTAAGTTTTGTGGCTAACATCCCCCAGCTAGGAGCAATAAACTATCAATTTACATATGAAGGTTTATAATGGTTCTTCAAGTCATATTTTAATTCTTTGAGAAATGCATACAATATACTTTTATCACATTCTCCTTCCCTTACTGTCTTACCCTTCCTACCCAAATTTACGGTTTTGTTTTTCTTTATTTTTCTTCGATCAAGTCCAATTTGTGCAACCTAACTGTAATTGGGCAAGAGCATGCCTTGGACTGTGGACCACCTATCAGAAGTAAACCACTAAAGAAAACTTGTTCTTTCTTTCCTAATAGCTATCATATGCTGAATACTCCTCAGGCAGTGCTATTGTTCCCTGTCTACCTTCTGCACTCCATGCTGGGTCCATGCCAGGATTTTGTTGAGCTTGAGTTTGTCCAGGTCTTGGTATGCATCACCATCACTGAGTTCATATGTGAAATTGTTGTTTTATTTCTGGAAAACAGTTTCCTGTGCCCACCACCTCTGGCTCTTTTCTGAGAAGATCTTTAAGCCTTGAAAAGATTGTGAGATGCATGTCCCATTGAGGCCTGTGCACACCCCAGCGGCTTACCGCCATGTTCTGCTGGTTAGCTGGCACAATATGCAGCAAATTTGTAATGATTTTAAATGCATAGCTTGTAATAGAAAATATTATAAAAAATAACACAGTCACAAATATAGATTATTCTTTAGAGAATCGTGCTGTGAAATAAGGAAAAGAGACATGAGAAGTGGGTTATATGTCTACATTGCTATAGAATTAGTACTTGGCAGGCTGAAGGAGTCACACTCTCAAAGACAGATGCGGCTACAGAGTGCCACAGTATTTTAACAGTTGTACAGGAGATTATAATTACCTTGTGTTAAAAAGATAAACTCCTTTAAGTTTAGAAACTTAAATATTAAAAAAATAATGGAAAGAGAAACTTTGTGGGATACAAGAAGAAAAAATATGTAGAATCGGTGTAATTAAGAGAGAAAAGTACGTAAACATCATAGCTTAAAACACCCTAATGGGACTCTAGGTAAAAGAAATATAGGAGATGGGGAAATAGAAGGATCCAGAGGATCCTAGAAACCTACAAGAAGAACATCGTGATGGGTGGATCAGGGCCCAGGGGGGTCTGCTCAAACTATTACACTAACCAAGGACAATACAAGTAGTAAACATCAAACCCCGACTCTGATCTAGCCAATGGACAGGACATCCTCCACAGTTATGTGGAGAGCAGGGACTAACTCTGACATGAGCTCTGATGCCCCATATTTGACAACCTCCCCTTGGTGGGGAACCCTGGTGGCACTAAAAGAAAGAATAGGGTAAATGGGACTATTTAGCTTGTTTATCTGTTCTTCACTCAACTTTGGCAAGTGAAATTGATCAAGAAAATCATCCATTTCCCTTAGATTTTCAAATTTTGTGGCATATATGCCTTCAAAGTAGAATCTTATGATTCTTTGTATTTCTTCAGTGTCTGTTGTTATGTGTCCCTTTTCATTAAAAACAAGGAATTCCCAAAATTTGTGGATAAATGGATTGAACTAGAAATTATCATAATGAGTGAGTTAGCCCAGAAGCAGAAAGAATCAAATGGCATATACTCACTTATATCTGCATACTAGCCCAAGGGGCATGTCCCACAAAGGCCTTCACTTACCAGGAAACTGAGACAGAAGAAAGGACATCCTATTGGGACTCTAAATGAGAGAAGCATGGGAGAATAGCAAAGTAGAAGGATCCAGAGGGTCCTAGAAACCTACAAGTAGAACATTATGATAGGCAGATTTGGGCCCAGGGGTCCCACTCAAACTAAGGCACCAGCCAAGGCCACTACAGGAGGTAAACTTTAAACCCCTACCCAGATCTAGCCAGTGGTCACAACATTCTCCACAGTTGAGTGGAGAGTGGGATATGACTTTCTCACGAACTCTGGTGCCTCACATTTGACCATGTCCCCTGGAGGGGGAGACCTGGTGGCACTCAGAGGAAGGACAGCAGGTCACGAAGAAGAGACTTGATACCCTATGAGCATATACAGGGTGAGGTAATCCCCCTCAGGTACAGTCATAGGGGAATAAGGGGAAAATGGGAGGGAGGGAAGAATGGGAGGATACAAGGTATGGGATAACCATTGAGATGTAACAAGAATAAATTAATAAAAAAATTTAAAAAAAGAAAGAAAGAATAACTAGACTACCAAGATGAGACTTAACAGCCTGCGATCATAAATTGGGGGATGAGATCCCCCTTGGACATGGACCTAAGGGGCAGTAATAGGGTGAGGGTGGGAGCATAGGAGGAAGAGGAGGATGCAAGTGATGGGAGAACAATTGAGTTGAAATCTGAATAAATTAATTAAAAAATTAAAAAACAAAACAAAACAACAACAAACACTAGGGAGTGTGTCAGATTCCCAGTCATAGGGGAGCTAACTCTCCATGCAGAAAACTGCTGAGTGGGACTGACATTTACACAGCTGGTTCTTGTCCCCTTTTGATCTAGAAAAGATTGTATGTTTAGTTCTATTTTAAGTCTTTAATTACCTTTCTACCACTTCTGTATTGTCTTACTATTCTCATGTTATTTTAACTATTGTTCTTTTAAAATTATCTGTATTACCTGTATTATCTGTAGGCCCAGCTAGCAATCAATCAAGACACAGACACTTGCTATATTTTAAAAAAGCCTTAGTTAACCTGGGGCAGGGCAGAAACCAATCCTCTAATCTACCTCCCATATTGGGGCAGACATGGGATCCATGCCTCAATTCCATGCCATCTGTTTCTACTAACTTCTAACAAGTTACTTCCCATCCGTAATCCCAAATACTTGCCAATGTTCTTCATCGGGCCTGGATTCTCCATCTAGACCACCGGCCATGTTCTTCTCCTCCACTTAACACATGGTGACCTTCCTCTCTTCACTTCAAGTCTCTCTCCTTTTTCATAGTGGAGGTCTTTTTCCCATAATTCCTCTCTCTCTAAGCCCCATCTATCTCTTTTGCCCTGCCTAGGTGGCACGGCTTTTTATGAAGCTAAAGGTTGGTCACAGAGACAGTAAGCAGTAATTAGCATAAAAATACATCAGACCATCTCCCAACATTTAACAGATAAGTTTTCAATTGTTTCTCAAGTTGCCAAACTTCTAATGTTGAAATTAAAACAAAACAAAACAAAACAAAACTATTTTTTTTGTAAAAATAGTAAATAGTTAATTTAATTGCTGGAAATTTAATATGTTTAATGTTATATTTTTGGTTATAGAAACAGGTTAAGTTTTCACTCCAAAAATGTTTCTGTTCAATATATTTGTATTTTTACTTTTTAAGTTATTTTTTGAGAATTTTATATTTATAGACACTGTAGTTTATACATATTAACTTCCTATTCTTCCTCCAACTTCTAGACAATTCCTAGCCCTGACCCTCTTTCAACTTCAAACTCTGTAATATCTCATGAAGTCTGTGAGTGCCGTTCATCTGTAGGCATATAGGGACAATCTACTGATGTACGAACAATCTACCTGCATATGTGCTTGGGCATGTGTGTGTGTGTTGTGATATTTTATGTGTGTGATATTTTAATGATATTTTGTCATTTTTATCAAGATAATATGTCAACACCCTACAAACACTGTTTTAGTCCTGTCTTCTTAGGCCTCTGGCTCTCATAACATTTATATCCTTTCCTCCATAGGGGTCCCTGAGCCATGGTGAAGCGTATGATACAGATATGGGCTTCATGGCTGTGTACTCCACTGGCATTCCTGCATTTTGATAACCTGTAAATTTCTACATTAACAATTGTTCCCTTTTCTGATAAGGCCTGTGAGCTCATAGACAATCAGTGCTTGTTCAGAGTTGTAGTTCCGGACATGTGCTTCCTCCTGTGTGGGAGACTTTAAATCTATTCAGAACGTTATAGTTACCCCTATAACATTTGTGTCACTGTTAAACCCATGGGCATATCTAAGCCTGTAGGTCATTATTTGAGTTCACAGGTTTCACAGTTAGACTGTTGATGACTCCCCTCTCCCCGCAATAATCTGCCTACACGATACATTCAGGTACTGTTAAACCTCCTTATACTAAGTTTCTACCACTTATTCATTGATTATGAAAAGATAATGATTTTTCCCAATGTTCATTTATATATCTCTAACTCAATAAAGTCTGTTGTTTAATACAAAATTTGTTACTTGATTCTGTTTCTTTGTTTTGATGATCATTTTTTTCTGAAATATTTAGTGGTTTGATTCATCAAATTATTTTATTTAATGCTTTTAGATTTATCCCTATGTAATATGTGTATTCATTTCGTTTTTCTTTTTAATTCCTAGCATTCTGATATAACTGCTTTGTAATGTTTCAAAGTTCTACTAAATTGTAATTCTAAATACTTAATTCTATCTTCTTTTCTAATGATGGCTCATTTGCAAGCAAAATGTGGCACTTCCTTTCATTTGTACTAGCACATAAGAGCTGTAAACTAATATCACTACATTAAGACTTCATTAGTTCATGTGACACTGCTTCAGAATAACAATATTCATTTATAGCAATAAAGGTTTTAAAAATGTCTTTATACTACATAGATGAATATGGTGTACATAACTATAATCAAAGTTATTGCTGCTGTTAATTGTTTTCTATGGATATTCATTTATTATTTAAGTTATCTTTCAAATTCTGAGATGTTTTAAATTTTATAATATTGATCTTAGATTTTCAAAGGGCTATTTTTGATTTTTAAATAAAAATACTTGAAATCTTTGATACTAAAATTCAAGAGTCACAAATTTTGTATCATGTCATATTTATAATTAAATCATACTTAATATAAAACATAATTTAAATGATAGGTATGAATCCCATGCTTTGAGCTTTATACATAATATGAAAATTTAGCTTATTGAGCTACTTTAACTTATTTGTTATATTTTCAATAATGTTTGACTTAAAACTTTTCTGACTGTCATGCATGCTATTTTTCTAGTTTTCTTCCATTGCAAACTCTACTTTAGATAACTTCTTTTTACTATTCCAATTACAAAATTATTTTCTCTGTTTTGCTTTAGATTTTAGTAACACTGTCTTTTTTGTTTTATTTTGTATTTTCTTTGTCTTTTCTTTTAGACAGGATTTCTCTGTATAGTCATAGCTGTCCTGGATTAATGTTGTTGTAGGACCAGGCTGATCTTGAAATCATAGTGATCCATCTGCTTCTTTCTGCCTCACTGAGCTCTGGGACTAAAGGTGTGTGTTACCACTATGTCTTATTTATTTAAGTAACCCAATTATATTTATTTATTCATGTTTCCTGTGTCCATGTGTGTGGATATGCATGCCATGAAGCACATGTAGAGGTCAGAGAACAATTTTGACAAGTTAGTTTACTTCTCTCACCTTGTGTTGTCTGGGGATGTAAAAATATCCTCCAGGTTGGCTGCAGATATCTATAGATTTGGGGCTTTTTTTGTGGCTCATGCTACCTATATTTTAAATCAATATTTTGATACTTTGATCAAGGTGCATAAATTATGGTAAAATAAATTATATTGTTCAGACATAAATGTAAATTTGTAACAGTCTTATTTATATAACCCATATAAATTTTTCTATTTTTGAATTGCAATTTTTCTTCAGATTTGCAACCCAGAAAATGCAGATGTGGGCCTTTCATAGTCAGCAGTGCAGCCATATGCTCCCTCAGCAGTCACTGTGCTTACCCTCCTGCTACCCAGACACTCTGTGTCTTTTCTCAAGCATCTTACTGAACTTTTATTTAATCTATCCATAACTTTTGATTTACCAACATTGATAATACTATTTTTATATCATGAAAGAAGATTTCGCCACTTATCCAAGGTGGAAAGATGTATACTTCTGTCTAGGATCAAATATTGGGAATTTAAAATTTAATATAGAATTGCAGTATTTTATAAACACTGTGACCGCTAAAAGTTGTCAATAATAAATTAAGTAAGCCTAACTTTCTTTACATGGCTTGGTAAATTTTCTATAAAGAACTATCCTAGTTGCAAATGTGTTGCCTATCCCAATGCTTCATTCTAAATTTCATCACTGGACTTTGGCTTCCATTTAAATACATATATTCCTAAATAGAAGTTTTGCATTTTACAGTCAAAGTGATCTCTATATATCAAACCTACATATATCCTATGGTTATCATAAACTAACAGACTGCTAGGCACAAAATATCAAATGAACTTTAGATGACATTTTTTCTTGGGCAAGGCAAAGTGACAAAATACCAACAAATAAAAACAAGTAATATATTACAGAAGAGTACCTACCTAATTCTGAGGAACACTGGTTCATTCTGCTTTTGACTTCTATTTAACAAAAACAAATTCTTTAAATCTGAGATTGACATTGATGTGAGTTTTAAAATAAAACATATTTCTCAATGATCAATAAATTTACTTTTGATACTTACTACTGATTAACAAAGATTATACAGTTAGCATTTAGCAGTCTTTAAAAGAATATTGGAGGAAGGCACAATATTCTTTTGTTTTTAATGAATTATATTGATGATATCAATAATTTTCAACAGCTACTAGGTAATTGTATATTTTGTTGAAAATTATTATAAAATCATTAAGACGTTTCCTCAATAAGCTAATAAGAATAGTATTAAATGTGAAAATTAGATATAGCAGCAGACATGAGTTTAGTACTGTGTTTAGCTTGAAAATCTCTCAAAATCTTTGACAAATGGTTTTTATTATTTTCTAATCACCAAAGATAGGTGATGAGTGACAATTAATGTACAGCATTTTTAATATTCAACCTAAAGTTTTTATGCCATTCTATTTCAATTTGATTGAGTGTTACACCAGTTTGGAAGATTCTCTTTTTATAAGTATAACTTCCCAAATAAGAATATATTCTAGGTTCTTTTTTGCACGTATAAAAGCATGCTTATATCTTCCATAGTTTTTCAATTTTATTTAGCAATTATCTATGAACACTTACTGTGACCCGGTTATTTTCTGGAAATTTAAAGTGAGAAATTTAGCAAGGTGAACAATATTCCTCTGTTTAGTGAAAATCTCTTGAGGAAATTGAAGAGATAAGAGCAAGAATATTAAGATATAATAAATGTTATCAAGGACAGCGTTATAGAAAAATGGTTCTGTGTTGCACTATCCACATTCATTTAGTTTTGTGCAAACTAAATGTGACTACAATATATCACGGAGTTCTAAGTCTTCAGTATCATATAACTCAAATTATTTTATCTTATAAGAAATAAATATCTTATATATCCAAATGATTATAATTAAGTCATTAAAATTTGGTTACATTGTAACCTGACAATTGTATTCCATTTACCAATTGGTATCTAAAAGTAATGTGTATATTTTATTGTAGTATGTGGCGCATGCTTATTTTTCCTATATTTTATGTGAAATACTAATTTGACAAATTGATCCCTTTGAATTGAATTATTTTATTAGTTTTGTGAGTGGCCAGTTTGAATTTATCAGCTAGAAGAGTTTAGGCCAGAATTCCTGAGTTGATCCAGCACATCATGTTCAGAAAGTGCTGAAAAGGCTTGAGAGTGGCTCTCATTTAATCTCCTCATCCAAGGATATAAAAATAACATTTACATCTGGCACTAGCATAGTTGGAAGAAAACGCCACATAATAGAAGAAGGAGAACACCCACAATTATTGCAGAAAACAGAGAACACAAAACAAAATTGTAGCAGAGGACAGTTGAGTTCTGACAAGAAACCACAGAGAAGAAATTCACCTGGGATCATGTCTAGAGGAAGCGTTGGTTCTTCAAGTTTGCCTAGAAGCTCAGTGAGACTTGGGAGATTCTAGTGCCTTAGAAAAAATAGTTGTGCAAGATCAAAAAAAATATGATATTAATATCATGCTTGACAGGGGAAAATAGGAAGTGTTTAATTGTGAACCTGTGGTACCTATTGAAATTGAGGACCAACAGAGACAGGCTATTGAACATACAGTACCACTTCTTAATGAAATTATACATAATCCTTTTTGTCATAGAGACCATAGCTTTCCCAGTTACTGGGGGAATAAATGCCAGATATTGGTAAAAATTCACAAAATGAAGAACTAGTCTGGAATCCTGATAAAATACAAGGCCACAAACATTTTAAAAATAAATAGTAACTTATAGAATACATTTACCTTTTGTGAGACAGATTTTAAATACATGGGCTATGCAAAACAGCATTATCCCCCAAGACTAGAAAGATTTAGGAGCAGCTGTATTGGAAGTGGATCTCAATAGAGGAAAGAGGAATCTGCAGTTATGCAAAATTGTAATATGTATAAAGGTGTTAATATTGTGAAAGATAGATTGTTAGGTTAAACTCATTATGCTGATTTATAAAAGCAGATGCAATTTGATGACTTTATTAATCTTGGATAAGGTAGAGGAATAAGGAAAAGATCTATGTAAAGCTTCAGAGAGACCTGTACTGGTTTCTTATATGGAATAACATCCTCTGTGAACAGGGAAATGTCATATCCAGATGTGAGACAGGCATCAATTCAAAGTTTAGATTTACAAAATGCAAATGCATAAGTAGAAAAAGTTCTTAGACCTTTAAAAGATCAATCTGCAATGATAGATGAGTGAATTAGAACTACTGCTGTTATTGATCCTAATGACTATTTAGTTGGACAAGCAGTAGATGATATTTCTAGATATCAAAATGTTCTTTGTTTTAACAGTGGGAGATAAGGCCATTTGAAAAGGCATTCCTTTATGTACTTTAATGTATATATGTATAATAATTTAAATGTATATGTAAACAATTTAAAAACATTTAATAAAAAGAAAGTATTCAATACTACATGTGTTATATTTATTCAAATATTAACATCACTTCATTTTGGGAAATAATAATTCTGAAATAAAAATTAGTAAAGGGACTGTAGGCAAAGAGTTCCTACAGAATTTGCTAGAAAATATCAGACTTTAGAGATTTGCTTTGTGGAAGGTGTGGTAAGCGTAGGCATTGGACGACTAATGAATACATGTCAGCAACATTTTTAATACACACACACACACACAAACACACACATACACACACATACACACACACACACACACACACACACACACACACACATATATATATATATATATATATATATATATATATATATATATTGTATCCTTTTACCAATGGAATAAGAAACCTTGAGACAATAATCCTTAAATATGAGTAATTCCCTAAGGAAACTGTCAGTAATCAGCAGAGAAATTAGGAAAAATTAGTTTATTGGAGACCTAATGGATGTTGTAGAAGACAATATGGCTGTGGCTTTAGCCACAAGTAGCCCATCAACCAATGACAGAGCACCTCCACTAGACAGAATAAGAAATCCTGAAGGTATATGGAAACCAACAGCCCAACCTTTAAAATGGCTAACTGACAAATCTATGTGAGTAGAACAATGGCCCTCGAAAAAAGAAAAATTATATGTACTTGAGCAGCTGGTACAAAAACGTCTGGCACAAGAGCAGCTGAAAACTCAACATATAAAACAATCTAAAAGCATTTGAATTCTGTATTGGCCATTAAGAAGAAATCTGGGCATTGGAGAATATTGACTGACCTAAGGATGGTAAATAAATTTATCAATTCCTATAGGTCCATTATAAACTGGAATCCCCTACCTAATTTATAATCAAAAGGATGGTGTATAATAATAATTCAATTAAAAGACTGCTTCTTTTTTATTCCCCTATAAGAGTAAGATAGAGAAAACTTGCTTTTACAGTACCTATTTGTAATAATGCCCATCCTGTGAAAAGATACCAAATAAAAGTTCTTTCTTAAGGAGTATTAAAAAGAGTCCTATTCTATGTCAATATTTTATACAACAGTTAATAGAAATATTTCATAAACAAGATCTTCAGTCCACAGTTTACCATTTTCTAGATGATATCTTGCTGGACCACTCTGATACAAATACATTAGAATGTTTAATGAAGCAAAAGGATTTTACCTAGTTGGGGTTTACAGATTGCTCCTAAGGAATACAAAGAGAAAATTCTACCAACTATTTAGGATTCAAATTAAGCCAACAAAGATTCAATCACAAAAGGTACAGAACTAAAGAGGTCAGTTACAGAAAAAAGTTATTGGGAAATGTTAACAGTTTATGGCCTACTATTGGATTAACTACACAAGAGTTGAATAATTTGCTTCAAACTTTACAAGATGATTGAAACTTAAGCAGTCCTAGACAGTTAAAAGCTCAAACAGAGAAAAAACTGTCTCAGGTAGAGCAAAAATTGCAGGCCCACATGTGGAACACCTAGATCTCAAACTTGATTGAGTTTTACTTTGCCTTCTATTCATTCCCACAACTGCTCTTATTATGTAGAGAGAAGACAATATTTTAGAATGGATAGTCTCAGCACATAAATAGAGTAAAAAAAACTTATATTGAAAAAGTTTCTAATCTAATAGTAAAAGGAAGAATAAGACTTTGTCAATTATCAGGAAAAGACCCAGTAGAAATCATAGTAAAGTAAACTAATGCTGAAAATATCTTGTTATGGGTAGTGAATGAAGAAAGGCAAAAAACTTGTTAACATTTTTTTGAGAGAAATTAATAACAAATATCCCCAAATTAAAAAACTCCAGTTCATAAAAAGAACTAATTAGATGACCCTCCATATAATAAAATGGACATACATTTCTGATTTCTGAAGTTCCTATATTTTATTTGATGCAAACAAATCAGGAATGATACATTACATATGTCAGGAAATAAAAGTAATAAAAGTAATCTTTGCTTTTTTTTTTTTTTTTTTTTTTTACATATGCTTCAGTTAAAAAATCAGAGCTACAAGCAATTTTTATATTTTGGTTAGACTTTTCTGTATCTATCAATATAACTCCTGGCTCAAAATATTAAGAGGGTTGTGTTGCATGTAGAAACTGCTGAATTTATTTCTAATAATTCAGAATTAATCTCATTATTTATAAAATGGCAACAATTTGAAACGGAAACCAACCATTATATGTTACCCATATTTAATCACACTCTGTTTTGCTTAGTTTACTGGTACAAGGAAATAAAGTAATTGAGCAATTCTTAATAGGACATGTGCTAGAAGGCATAGAATTTCATTAAAAAATAATCCTGCTAGCCGCAAAGTTTTAAAGAGAAAATTTTCCATTACTTGGCAACAACAACAACAACAAATATGTAAAAAAAATCTACTTGTTCTTTTTGTAATCAAGTTCCATTACTTACTGGAAGTAACCTGAATGACACTCCAAAAATGAAGTTTGGCAGATGAATATGTTTCACTTTGTAGAATTTTGGAAACTAAAATTTGTACATCATACCACTCAAACATAATTAGGATTTCAATGGGCTCTTCTTTTGAGTTCTAAAAGGACTAATTCAGTATTTGCACATTTGTTGGAAGTGATGTCTGTCATGGAAAGACCTTTACAGATTAAGTCTCATAATATTTCAAATGTGTTTCAATTAAAATTAGACCTTTTTATATTATAACATAAGACATATTACAGATATACCATACAATCCAACAAGTCAAGCAATTATAGAGAATTCTAATCATAACGCTAAGGATATGCTGGATAAGCAGAAAAGGGGAATGAAAACTGACAAAAATATACTGAATAATGTCTATTTAATTAATTTATTCAGGTTACAGCTAAATTATTATCCCATCACTTGTATTCTCCCATTCCCTCCTGCCTCTTGCCTTCAACCTATTCCTCCCCCTATGTCTATGACTGAGGGGGGCCTCCTCCCCCACTATATGGCCATAGGCTATCAAGTCTCATCTTGGTAGCCTGCTTATTCTTTCTTTGAGTGCCACCAGGCCTCCCCACCAAGGGGAGGTGGTCAAATACGCAGCACCAGAGTTCATTTGAGAGTTAGTCCCCACTCTCCACATACCTGTGGAGAATGTCCTGTCCATTGGCTAGATCAGAGTAGGAGTTTGTTGTTTACTACTTGTATTGTCCTTGGTTAGTGCCATAGTTTGAGCAGAATCCCCTGGGCCCTGACCCACCTGTCGTGATCTTCTTCTAGTAGGTTTCTAGGACCCTCTGTATCCTACTACTTTTGCATGCCAATGAGGCAGGAACGACACCTTGGACAGACACTGGATTGTAGATATGTGAATTAGATCAACCCGTATACTTTAAAGACACTTTGACATCAGAATATAAGTCAGAAAACCTGTTTTATTGGGGAACATATTTTATTTATATTTCCATAGATGATGAAAGATTATGTGTTTCATCAAAATTGGTAAAGATATTTTCTGAATGAGAAAAGCTTTTACATGCAAGAGGTGACTGAAGAAAAAAAAAAAAAGAAGCAGAACGTCAGCATCACAGATGACACAGAAAACAGATCTTTCCTGCATGGGATATCTTAGTAAGCAGGCAGAAAAGAGACAAATCATTCATCAATCTGGCCTACTGCAAGACCCTGATCCTGAAATGGAAATTAGCTTAAAGACAGATGACCATGACTGTAGTTATGAAAGATTATCAAATCAGTGAATCTTCATTAGGTCACTTGGACTCCTAACTTTATGGGATTGGAATTTGTTTCTGTTATTATAGTTGAACTTTGTACAGTTTTCACCTTAAACAGACAGGGAGAAGATGTCAAGGAATTTAAATTCAGCAACATGGCTGCTTAAGCAAGGGAATTACATCCAAATACCTCCTAGGTTTATTTGATCTGGCTAGAATCTGACTATTATGGGGCTATAACACTCACACCTCCTTAGTGCACACCTTTAATCTCAGACAATCATGGTAAGGTTACTACATAGAAGAATGCAGCCATGTTTGAAAGTGACTTTATTTGAGGGGCAGAAAAAGTGATGAGTTACAAGAAGATCTTACAGAATGAATCAGAGATGTGATATTTCCAATGCTCATGAAGTCAAAACAGGAAAGAAAGGATACTTCAGAGCAGTGCAGGAAGAGAGAGGGGTAATTCCTTTTACCAAGGGTTTCTTACTTTGCCAGTTTTAAAGAGACAGGTTGCAGAGAGAACAAGCTAGTGCAAGTCAAGTCAGAATGAGCTAAAGAATGAGCGAGTCAGAAGATTAAAACATATCGCCAGAATTATTTTGAGGCCAGGAATATCAATTAACTTAGAAATAAAGAGAAGACAAGAGAAGCCAGTGTGAATCAGTAAGGTTAAAAAAGAGTTTAAGCCAGAACAACTGAGTTGAAACAGCCAGCCACAGTTCAGAGAAAAACTAGAAGGCTTGAGAATGGCGCTCAGCTAATGTCCTTCACAAAGGGAGAAAAATTGTTGTTTTTTTATTTTCTTTTTTGTTCAGTTCTTTTTGAATTCTTTATATTTTTGATACCAACATTCAGCCAGATGTATAATTGATAACATTTTTCTATTTCACATTTTGTAGTTGGCCTCCTTTAATTTTTAGTTTCACAACATTCCATTTATTGTTTGTCTTTTTTTAATAGCTGAAGAAATGCATTTATTGGGTGGGATGGGGGGAGTGAGAATATACACATACAGTACAGACACACAGACAGAAAGACTCTTTCCAAAGCATAAAGGTGACTCAGAAAGGCAATAGAGAGAGAAGGTGCATCTCTTCATAAGGGCTATTGAGTTTAAGCCTCTGTAGTTTCCTTCCTCTGTGTAGGGTTGGCCAGTTTGAAGAAAGCAAGAAAGGTCAATTGGCCCAGAACAGCTGCATGGCATATCATCAGCAGGACTTGAAATTGTTCAGTATCAGGGGGTCTACTGATGGGAGATAAAAGCCTAAAGAGGTATTATATTAAAATACAAGGCTTTTGTCTCAAGTCTGGAATGTGAAGAAGTAGCCGGACATTATGGAAATTTGCCATTTTCAATTTCCTTTCTGTGGCTCCTGTCCCTACTTATCTCTCTACCAGAGTTTGGAGAACTCCTTGTCCTTCATTTCTCCTTTCCATGCTCACCTAACTGCTATGAGGGAATTGCCTGTGATAAACAGCTACTTCAGTGTGACAAAGGAGCTGTTATCAGAGTATCAACCTAAAGGGCCTTTAGATAATTGTTTATCTTAATGTTTATTCTGCCAGTGTCCTGTTTTGAAAGTCATTTTCTATGCCAATTAGTTCAGCAATAATTTAAAACTTCAGATAAACATCAAAATACCAGGATAGGTTTTAAAAAATCCTGAACCATAAAAGAACTGTTGAAATATCACTTTCCCAGATCTCAAGTTGTTCTATTACAAAGCCATAATAATAAAACAGCATGGTAATAATCAAAACAAACATATTGATAAATGGAATATAATGGAAGGCTAGCACATAAATCCACGCATGAATGGATATCTGGTTTTGATAAAAAAAAAAAAAATGCCCCCCTGCTCAATGCCCAGTACTGCTCAAACTGGATACCTGAATTTAGAATGAAAAACAGGCACATTCTTATTATACTGAACAAATCTCAACTCCAAATATACCAAACTCTCAATATAGGAACTAATACCCTGAATATGATAAGAGAATTATATAAGAATATATAATCCTCTTAATTTTTATTTTAAATGTAATCCAATAGAGTTAGGAGAAAAACATTTGACTTAACTGATAGTATTTGGCCAGCCCAGATAAATGATGTGGAAGGTCCTTTTGGTTTTGATTTGACTTGGTCACCTAAGCCAGAAAACTATACCATAAAGGGTACTTTTTGTGAGATTTTGAAAGCATATACCACTGTGGGATTTTCCCCCAGGGAGAACAGACACAACAGAAATACTCACAGGACTTGTCCAGGGGCTCAAATTATTTACTTAAAAAAATTATTCTCTCCTCCCTTTAGCCCCCCTTTTTGCACCCCCATGTACTTAAAATATAGCTTGCTAAGTCTATTTAGTGTTGCTTCCTTTCCTATGTGTTTACAACAGACAATGTACCATTAGCTTAGCTGTAGAGAGCTTATCCCTGAAGAAGACTTGTTCTCCTCCTCTCAGTGATCAATAATTGCAAGTAGCTTTTCATTTAGTGCTGGAGCCTTTTCATATTTCCATTGCCCATGAAATTTGAATCCTTTTAAACAAGGTAAAATACAGCTTGTGAGTGATAAGACCCAGAATCAAGCCTTGGATTATCTAAACTTTAAGTCTATAGTCCTGAGGAAATACTTATATTTCATGTTCTTTAGGATGAGGAAGACAAAAGATATGGAATCATCTCACAGAGTCTGTGGCTTCTAGGTTTGAGATCTCATTTTCAGCTCTATGGTTTTTGAAAAAAAACATTCATCATGTGATATGGGGGATTTGATAAAAAAGAAACTCAGTTGTTTATGGGTCACAATCTCAATATATTCCTCTGGTGAGCATTTCTTCAAGCTGGCCTCAATAACCAGGCTTAACATTTCTGTAACTTTTATGACATATTCTGTGTTAGGCAGTAGAGTCTGTATCCTTTGAGAACTGGCTGTTAAACAAAAATCACTAGAAAAGACTACCATAAACATTGCAGTTTCACCAGCTTATCTGTGTGATGCAAAGAAATACTGCTTTTAGTTAGAGTGTTCAAGCTCTCAGCTAATTATATACGATATTACTTTCCAGATTACTCTTTTCTAACATTTAAATTGAAAACAACATTCTATCACTACAGTACAGTGATTGTTCTTAGACCCACCATTTAATAATGGGGTTTCCTCAGCTCTTTGGGAGCAGGTATTATCATTACAATGTCAAATACATGTCATTCTAAATCACAGCACTGGTACTCATAAAAATACTGAATATTACTTCACAGTGTACTTTGTACATAAGAATGCAACATCAACAGGAACAGAATTCCTAAGTGTGTATGACTAGTCAATTTTACTCCTACAATAAGAAAGACATAAATAAATAAATAAAACATAAAATTGCTGGATTTTAATATTTTGAGAGTATCTTTAGTGCAATATATTGAATTCTTTTTTGACTTCTGACTGAAATAGACAAGCATTTCCTACAAATTTGAGATGATATTCCTAGCGGGGCAAACTGTGAAATACACTCAGGGGTTGACATATTTTACTCAGCCAGTTACCATCTCCAAAACTCTTTTCTAACTTGCATTATTACTGCCCCCACCTCTGACACTTCCTTTGAGTAGTTCTGGGCAGTGTACAAGTGATGTTTCATGGAGTGTGAAAACATAGTATTAAAGTTTGCAGTTATATAAGATTTCCTCTTTTTAAATCAAAGCAGCATGATTTCTTGTGCCAATTCAGAATTTTGATCTTTATTGACTTAAAGCTGTTACTACTATGAGCTATACGATGTTGCTATAAACCAGTAGAATGGAATTGTAGAATTCCTATGGCAAAACTGATCTCAAAAAGATGGAGTGGTATGGGAGAGAGGAAATATGATCAAAGAGATTGTATAAAGATTTTTTTCTTCTTTTTAAGAAGGAAGTTATCATATTCTCTTTATACATTCATCTGTTGAATACTTAGAATTTTCTTTTTGTTTGGCTTGATATATTCTGTGGGCTTCCTATAAATCACTTTTATATGTTGAGGTATTTCTACTATATTCTTATTCTTTCCAGAACTTTTACAATGAAGAGGTGTTGAATCATTGTTAACATATTTTTTGCATCAAATGAGATTGTCCCTGTAGCTTTTGACTTTCATCTTGCTTATATGTTCAAATATATATATATATATATATATATATATATATATATATATATATATATATATTAATTTATACATGTTGAACCATCCATGTATCTCTGGAATCAAGTCTACAAGATATGGTTGATCTTTTTCATGTGTTCCAGGGTTTGGTTTACAAGCATTCTATTGAATTTTTTGCATCTATGTTGATAAGGGAATGTGGTCTGCATTTTTTTATTTGTTAGGTCTTTGGGTAGTTTACATATCAGGATTAGTATGACTATAGAATGAATTAGGCAAGGTTCTTCTATTTTGCAAAACAGTTTGAGGAGTACTGGCATTATTATTTGTTGAATATCTAATAGAATTCTGCATTGAATTTATCTGGCCTTATATTTTTTAATTGTGAGGAATTTAATGACTGTTTCTAAACACTGGGCATTATAAGACTGGTCTTGACCTAACGATATGTTTTTAAATTTTGGTGGAATACAGATATTTGAAAGTATGTCCTTATTATTACCTGGATTTATTCAGTGTCTGTTGTCATGTTTTCCTGTTGTCTTTCCACCTTCTTTTAATATTTAGAGAGTCTTTTTCTGAATTTTAGTTAATTTGGCTTAGGGTTTATCAATATTACTGATTTTCTCAAAGAACCAACTCTTTGTGACATTGATTTATTAATGTTTTTTCTTGTTTGTATTTTATTTATTTCAACCTTGAATTTATTTCTTTCTATGTACTCTGCATTAAATTTCTTCTTTTTCTTATAGAGCTTTCTGGTGTGCTATGAAGTTGGTAACACAAGATCTCTTCAATTTTTTTATGTCCGGGGTTAATGCTACACACTTGATTCTTAGAGTTGACTTCATGATGCACTGTAGGTTAAGAAATGTATAAATTCTTATTTTGTCTTTTAGTATAGTTTGAGAATAGAATACGTCCCCTGGATGGGGAGACCTGGTGACACTCAGAGGAAGGATAGCAGGCTACCAAGAAGAGACTTGATACCCTATGAGCATATAAAGGGAGAGGAAGTCCCATAAGTCACAGTCATAGGGGAGGGGAGTAAGGGGAAAATGGGAGGGAGGGAGGAATGGGAGGATACAAGGAATGGGATAACCATAGATATGTAATATGAAAAGTTAATAAAAAAGAATACTTTGAATTTCTCAATGGTGTGTACAATATGTCTATATCAATATTGTGTTTTATATATTAATTAAATACAGTCAAATACTAGGGTTATACCTCATGATTAGAGTATTTACCAGCATGTACAAAATTAAATACTGATTAGCAAGCTTCTTGTGTAAAACAAAATTAGATCAATGAGAGATGCTATTTTATTGGTCTGGGCCATATATTAAACCTTTGCTCCCAATACAGTGCCACTGAGAGGTGACAGGAGCTTTTGGAGGAGATCTAAATATTTTTTTTCCAATAACTATCTCATTTGGGCTAAGTTCCATTCAATAGGAAGAAAATCATCCCTGATACTAGAAACGTAGTCTAAGTAGGTCTTAAAATGGAACAACTACTTTGCTAGAGGAGTATAGTTTTAAAATCCATTCTAAATATCATCTTTATAAACAAAATTAGTGTAGCTGGCACCACTCTTCAAAGATGTTTCTCTGTGTAGTTAACAGAGACCATCACTGAAAACCACAAGTGGATAGAATGAATATATCAATGAAGATTCGAACTTTAAAAGATACATCTCATTACCATTACATCTCACCCATCTATGCCTCAGAGTAAATCTCTGAATAAAGAGCAGAACGATTTCAGAATATGAAAAAAGTCTGCTATGCAAAAGTTTACCCTATAAGTGAAGGCAAAAAGGAGACTTAAATTATTGCATTATCAGTAGAAATGTTAACATCAAAGGGGACAATATTCATGAATCTCACCTTAGACAAAGAACGATAGGCAATAGATGATTGCTGAGAGTGGGAGAATTAGCTTCATTTGGTTGATTTTTCTTTAATTGGATTATCCAATACAAAGGTTTCATCCTTAAAAATATATGCACACAAGAAGATCCAAGATGGCGGCAAGCAGTGTGGACCGTTATTGGAGGCTCCAGTGAAAAATTCAGGGAATAGCACAGATTTCTGAGCCAGGAACACCGAGTTCCCCACACCACACCAGCAGGAGCGCTCCAAGGAAATAGATGACTATCCCATGGCAAAAACACAACTACACAAATGCTCAACTGGAACCAACGTCAAAATTAAGACTCTGAACAGTCACTGGTCATTAATATCTCTCAACATCAACGGTCTCAATTCTCCACTAAAAAGACACAGACTAACTGAATGGGTGCATAAGCAAGATCCAACATTCTTCTGCATTCAAGAAACACATCTCACCCATAATAATAGGCATTACCTCAGGGTAAAAGGTTGGAAAAAAATATTTCAAGCAAATGGTCACAAGAAGCAAGCAGGTGTAGCCATTTTAATATCAAACAAAATAGACTTTCAACCAAAATTAATCAAAAGGGACACGGAAGGACACTTCATCCTCATCAAAGGTAAAGTCAACCAAGATGACATCACAATTCTGAACATATATGCTCTCAATACAAGGACACCCACATTTGTTAAAGATCTACTAGAAAAGCTTAAACCAAACATCGATCCCCACATAATAAGAATGGGAGACTTCAATACTCCACTCTCACTGAAGGATAAGTCATTGAAACAGAAACTAAGCCGAGAAATAACATCATTAACCAATGCCATGGGTCAAAGGGATCTAACAGATATCTATAGAAATTTTCACCCAAACAAGAAAGAATACACCTTCTTCTCTGCACCCCATGAAACCTTCTCCAAAATTCATCACATCGTAGGTCACAAAGCAAGCCTCAATAGATACAAGAGGATTGAAATAATACCTTGTATCCTATCAGATCACCATGCTCTTAGGCTGCAATTCAACAACAACATAAATAAGAAAAGGCCTACACGTACATGGAAACTAAACAACTCTCTGCTAAATGACACCTGGGTCAGGGAAGAAATAAAGAAAGAAATCAAGGAGTTTCTGAAATTCAATGAAAATGAAGGAACAACATACCCAAATTTGTGGGACACATTGAAAGCAGTGCTAAGAGGAAAATTCATAGCACTAAGTGCCTTTAAAAAGAAATTGGAAACATCGCACATAAGCATCTTAACCACACAACTGGAAGCCCTAGAAAAAAAAGAAGCAGAAACACCCAAGAGGAATAGACGCCTGGACATAATCAAACTCAGGGCTGAAATTAACAAATTAGAAACTAAGAAAACAGTCCAAAGAATCAACAAAACCAAGACCTGGTTCTTTGAGAAAATCAACAAGATAGACAGACCGTTAGCCAAACTAACCAAAAGGCAGAGACACAGTATTGAAATCAACAAAATCAGGAATGAAAATGGGAGACATAACAACAGACACTGACGAAATACAAAGAATCATAAGATCCTACTTTGAAGGCATATATGCCACAAAATTTGAAAATCTAAGGGAAATGGACAATTTTCATGATCAATTTCACTTGCCAAAGTTGAGTGAAGAACAGATAAACAAGCTAAATAGTCCCATTTCCCCTACAGAAATAAAAGCAATCATTGATAGTCTCCCAACCAAAAAAAGCCCAGGGCCAAATGGTTTCAGTGCAGAATTCTAACAGACCTTCAAGGGCAAGCTAATACCGATACTCTTCAAGCTACTCCAAAAGATAGAAATGGATGGAACATTACCAAATTCATTCTATGAGGCCATAGTCTCATTGATACCTAAACCTCACAAAAACTCCACAAAAAAGAGAACTTCAGACAAATTTTTCTTATGAACATCGATGCAAAAATAGTAAATAAACTACATGCAAAGCAAATACAAGAACACAACAAAGATATCACACATCATGACCAAGTAGGCTTCATTCCAGGCATGCAGGGATGGTTTAATATATGGAATTCCATCAATGCAATCCACCATATAAACAAACTGAAAATAAAAAACCACATGATCATCTTTTTAGATGCAAAGAAAGCATTTGATAAAATCCAACACCCATTCATGTTTAAAGTTTTAGAGAGATCGGGGATACAAGGCACTTTCCTCAACATAATAAAGGCTATATACAGCAAGCCAATAGCCAAAATCAAAGTAAATGGTGAGATACTCAAGGAAATTCCTCAAAAATCGGGAACAAGGCAAGGCTGCCCATTCTCTCCATATCTCAATATAGTACTCGAAGTTCTAGCCAGAGCAATAAGACAACAAAAGGAGATCAAGGGTATCAAAATCGGAAAGGAGGGAGTCAAATAATCCTTATTTGCAGATGATATGATAATGTACATAAGTGGCCCTCAAAATTCCACTATAGAACTCCTACAGCTGATAAACACCTTCAGATAATTGGCTGGATACAAAATTAACTCAAAAAAGTCTGTAGCCTTCCTATACACAAATGACAAGCTTGCAGAGGAAGAAATTAGGAAAGCCACACCCTTCACATTAGCCACAAGAAATATAAAATATCTAGGAGTTACTCTAACTAAGCAAGTGAGGGACTTGTTTGAAACAAATTTCAAAACACTGAAGAAAGAGATTGAAGATGACCTGAGAAGATGGAATGATCTTCCTTGCTCATGGATAGGGAAAATTAACATAGGAAAAATGACCATCCTACCAAAAGCAATCTACAGATTCAATGCAATCCCTATCAAAATACCTACACACTTTTTTAAAGACATTGAAAGTTCAATTCTGAACTTCATATGGAAAAACAAAAAACCCAGAATAGCTAAAACAATCTTGTACAATAAAAGGTGCTCCAGAGGAATCTCCATACCTGATCTCAAACTGTACTATAAAGCAATAGTAATCAAAACAGCATCAGCTGTGCGTGGTGGCTCAGGCCTTTAATCCCAGAACTCGGGAGGCAGATGCAGGCGGATTGTTGTGACTTCGAGGCCAGCCTGGTCTACTAAGTGAGTCCAGGATGGCCAAGGCTACACAGAGAAACAGCATGGTATTGGCACAGCAACAGGCTGGTTGATCAGTGGAATCAAATCAAAGACCCAGATTTGAATCCACACACATATGGTCGCTTGATTTTTGAAAAAGAAGCCAAATCCATTCAATGGAAAGAGTATAGCATCTTCAACAAATGGCGCTGGTCTAACGGAATGTCTATGTTTTAAAAATGTAACTGGACCCATATTTGTCACCTTGCACAAAAACAAATTCAAGTGGATTAAAGACCTAAACATAAAACTAGAGACACTAAGTCACTTAGAAGAAAAAGTGGGGAAGAGCCTGGAACATATTGGCAAAGGAGACAACTTCCTAAACAGAACACCAACGGCCCAGGCCTTAATGTCAACCATTAATAAATGGGACCTCATGAGGCTGAGAAGTTTGTGTAAGGCAGGAGACATGGTCAAGAGAACAAAGCGACAGCCTACAGACTGGGAAAAGATTTTCACCAACCCTACATCTGACAAACGATTAATATCCAAAATATATAAAGAACACAAGATATTAAACACCACCAAACCAAATAACCCAATTGAGAAATGGGGCTTGGAACTAAACAGAGAATTCTCAACAGAGGAATATCAAATGGCTGAGAAACACTTAAAGAAATGCTCAACCTCCTTAGTCATCAGGGAAATGCAAATCAAAACAACTCTGAGATTCCATCTTATACCCATCAGAATGGCTAAGATCAAAAATTCAAGTGACACCACATGCTGGCAAGGATGTCAGAAGAGAGGAACACTCCTTCATTGCTGTTGGGAATGCAAACTAGTACAGCTACTTTGGAAGTCTATCTGGTGCTATCTCAGAAAAATGGGAATAGGGCTTCCTCAAGACCCAGCTATTCCACTCCTTGGATTATATCCAGAAGATGCTCCAGCACACAACAAGAAAATTTGCTCCACCATGTTCATAGCAGCCTTATTCATAATACCTAGAACATGGAAACAGCCTAAGTGTCCATCAGTAGAAGAATGGATAAAGAAACTGTGGTGCATATACACTATGGAATACTACTCAGCTATTAAAATCAAGGAATTCCCGAAATTTGTGGATAAATGGATTGAGCTAGAAATGATCATAATGAGTGAGTTAACCCAGAATCAGAAAGAATCAAATGGTATATACTCACTTATATCTGTATACTAGCCCAAGGGGCATGTCCCACAAAGGCCATCACTTACCAGGAAACTGGGACAGAGGGGAGGACATCCTATTGGGACTCTAGATGAGAGAAGCATGGAAGAATAGCAAAGTAGAAGGATCCTGAGCGTCCTAGAAACCTACAAGTAGAACATTATAATTGCAGATTTGGGCCCAGGGGTCCTGCTCAAACTAAAACATCAGCCAAGGACAATACAGGCAGTAAACTTCAAACCCCTTCCCAGATCTAGCCAATGGTCAGAACATTCTCCACAGTTGAATGGAGAGTGGGATATGACTTTCTCACGTACTCTGATGCCTCACATTTGACCATGTCCCCTGGAGGGGGAGACCTGGTGGCACTCAGAGGAAGGACAGCAGGTCACGAAGAAGAGACTTGATACCCTATGAGCATATACAGGGGGAGGTAATCCCCCTCAGGAACAGTCATAGGGGAGGGGAATAAGGGGAAATGGGAGGGAGAGAAGAATGGGAGGATACAGGGGTGGGATAACCATTGAGATGTAACAAGAATAAATTAATAAAAATAAATAAATAAAAAGGAAAAAAAATATGCACACAAAGTACCATAGACTCATCATTATCTATATGCATATGGTGAGTGTGTGTGTTTGTGTGTGCACGCACGTGTGCAATAATAATCAAAATAAAAGTCAACTAATGAGATTGTGCTGAGAACATACAAGGAGTTGGTAGTGTGAGTGTCTGGAGGGAGTAAAGGGACAAGGAAGATTAATATAACTATATTTTAATGACAAGTTTAATAAATAAATAAATACTTTTTAGATATCACATTAGGAGACATGAAACTTAAGATCTTGTGACACTTGACCTTTTTTCCTGTTTTAGATTCCCAGCAAGGAGATGAACAATTGTCCAAAAGTGAACCTACACCATGATGGTCAGCCTTACTCTAGGACCAAAAACCAATATGAACACATATTTCTCACCTGGATTTCTCAAAGCACAAGCCAAAATAAATGATAATAAAATCATTATCAGATGTTTTCTTATTGATGAAAAATCATCGTACAAACTTGATTTATCTAATTTACCTATCATCTATATTAACTGAGGTTTCTTCTTTCAGCAAACTCTAGTGTATGTCAAGTTGACAGAAGGCTAGCTATCACACATTCCTTCTTTGATGCTCATTGATATAATAATATTTAAAATATTAGTTTCTGCAAATAACAACTTAAGAATAATTTTAATTTGTCATATATATTACGTTTTGCTAAAAGGAAATGAACAAATATGCCATAAAATAGAATATATATATATATATATATATATATATATATGTATATATGTATACATGGGCACATGTAAAAGTTTAACATAATATTCCCACTCAATTTCTCCCCATCCCCTGTCTGTTAGTCACATTTTTCTATCATCTTAATGATATAGTATTTTGTCTGTGCTTTTTTACATGTCTGATTCACTTTTTGTTTATGTTCTTTATGTGAGTGCAACCACAAAGTGCAATATACTGTGCTAGAGTCAATTTTCTGTTTCTTTTTTTGTTACTTCACTGACATGCCATCTGCTTCCTAGTGATTATCGATCATAAGAGAAATTACATAAGGACTGGTTCTTCCTTAACTGTCTTTTAGGATAGAGAGGGGAGAAAAAAGGAGGGAGAATAGAATCCTCTTTAACCAAGCAATGGCTTCTGAAATGAATTCACTTAATTCATTACCACATGGAGTCATGTTTCCAGGCTTCCACTCTTAGAGAAAGAAGACACAAAAACACATTTCATGTTAAATATTGTTGTTGGACTAGAAAATAGAAGCCACTGTCTATCTCTCTACTTGGACAGTTCTGTGCAGGAGCTGCCTTGAAAGTAAGCTCTGATGTACACATTCAGACTTACACAAATATTGTTGCTTAGAATGTGATAGCACCTTTCAGGACATATAAACAACATGATAAGTATCACAGACAGAGTCCTCTTAAGACAGAACAGCCTTGAAATAGCAGTGTCATAAGAAAGTGCAATATTGTTTGACATTGAATGAGTTTTCTCTTGTTACTTAAATCTCTCATAGATCTTTTAAATATCATCCTATTCAATTATAGGACCAGTTCTGACAGGACTACTTCATATTATAATCTGTCATATATTATCTTACTTAGGCTAACTAGTGCCATGAGGGAACATCACTACCAAAAGCAATTTGGGTGCTGAAAAGGTTTATTTGGAACTTTGTACTGACTAGTTTTAGGTTAATTTGAAACAGGCGAGAGTCATCAGAGAGAAGCCTCAATTGAGAAAATGCATTCATAAAATTTGGCTGTAAGTGAGAAACTCATATCCCACTCTCCACTCAACTGTGGAGAATGTTCTGACCTTGGCTTGATCTGGGTAGGGGTTTAAAGTTTACTGCCTGTATTGTCCTTGGCTGGTGCCTTAGTTTGAGCGGGACCCCTGGGCCCAAATCTGCCTATCATAATGTTCTACTTGTAGGTTTCTAGGACCCTCTGGATCCTCCTACTTTGCTATTCTCCCATGCTTCTCTCATCTAGAGTCCCAATAGGATGTCCTCCCCTCTGTCCCAGTTTCCTGGTAAGTGAAGGCTTTTGTGGGACATGCCCCTTGGGCTAGGATGCAGATATAAGTGAGTATATACCATTTGATTCTTTCTGAATCTGGGTTAACTCACTCATTATGATCATTTCTAGCTCAATCCATTTATCCACAAATTTCGGGAATTCCTTGATTTTAATAGCTGAGTAGTATTCCATAGTGTATATGTACCACAGTTTCTTTATCCATTCTTCTACTGATGGACACTTAGGCTGTTTCCATGTTCTGGCTATTATGTATAAGGCTGCTATGAACATGGTTGAGCAAATTTTCTTGTGGTGTCCTGGAGCATCTTCTGGGTATATTCCAAGGAGTGGAATAGCTGTGTCTTGAGGAAACCCTATTTTCATTTTTCTGAGATAGCACCAGATAGATTTCCAAAGTGGCTGTACTAGTTTGCATTCCCAACAGCAATGAAGGAGTGTTCCTCTCCCCCCACATCCTTGCCAGCATGTCCCCTGGAGGGGGAGACCTGGTGGCACTCAGAGGAAGGACAGCAGGTTACCAAGAAGAGACTTGATACCCTATGAGCATATACAGTGGGAGGCACTCCCCCTCAGGAACAGTCAGAGGGGAGGGAAATAAGGGGAAAATGGGAGGGAGGGAAGAATGAGAGGATACAAGCGACAGAATAACCATTGAGATGTAACAAGAATAAATTAATAAAGAAATTTCTTTGTAAGACATTTTTTTAATGATTTTTTTATTAATTTATTCTTGTTACATCTCAATGTTTATCCCATCCTTTGTATCCTCCCATTCCCCCCCCCCCCCCATTTTCCCATTATTCCCCTCCCTTATGACTGTTCCTGAGGGGGATTACCTCCCCCTGTATATTCTCACAGGGTATCAAGTCTCTTCTTGGCAACCTGCTGTCCTTCCTCTGAGTGCCACCAGGTCTCCCCCTCCAGGGGAGATGGTCAAATATGAGGCACCAGAGTATGTGAGGGAGATGGCTCAGCTGTTAAAGGCTAGGCTCACAACCATAAATGTAAGACATTTTTTAAAAGTTAATGATTTAAAGGGGTGGCCACTGCCAGTGAAAGCAAATTGAGCACATCATTCAAGAGCAAGGCAGTGGGCAGCACCCTTTGTGAGATGGGATTTATTAGAATGGCTAATAGGATGTGGTTGGTCTAGCTAGCCCAACTACGGCTGTCTATCAAGAAAATGTCCAAGAATTAAGTAGCTGTTCAATCCATGTGGCTGGATGTCGCAGGTGGTTGTTAGTATGTACCAGAATATTAAAGAAGTAGATTCTAATCTCAATGAAGTAATGGACTTGCCAGCGAGGGCAAGAGCTACAAGGCTTCCTTATTCTGTGTCTTTAATATAGGCTTCTATCATAAAGTGTAGCCCAAGGTAAAGGTGAGTATTCTCACCTCAAAGATATGAATTAAAGGAGCATCTTCTTACATTAAATATCTGGCTTAGAAGTGGGTCCCTCAACTTCAAGTAATATAATAAAGAAACATTCTTCTGGGTTGAGTATTTTTTTTTACAGTTAATATTCACTGTTAACTTAGTACATAACAAGTTTGTATTTTTGTGTCTGGATTACTTCACTCAAGAGGACTTTTTTCTAGTTCCTAGTTTTCCCCCCTACTTCTATCCATTTCTTTGGAAATTGCAAGATGTCTTTGGTTTTTATAAATGAGTAATACTTAATTGTGTAAGTGTGCCATATTTGCTTTTTTCATTCTTCTGTTGAGGGATATTTAGGTGGTTACTAGTTTTTGACTATTGTGAATTTAACTGGTATGGACATAGCTGAGAAAGTCTCTTTGTGGTAAGAATAAACATCCACAAGAAACACCATACTTATTTCCAAAGTTGCTGTATACATTTCAACATTTATAAACAATTGGAGAGTATTCCCCTTGTTTCATAGCCTTCCAGCATGAGTTGTCACAAGTGTTGTTGCTGTTTTTTTTTTTTTTTTTTTTTTTTTTTTTTTTTACCTCACTCATTCTAACAGGTATAAAATGTAATCTGAGAGTCATTTTAATGTGCATTTCCCTAATGGCTAATATGGTGAACATTTCTTCAAGTGCTTCTACTTCATTTGAGATACCTCTGTTGAGAATTCTATTTTTAGGTCTTTATCACACTTAGATTATTATATTTTTGATGTCTAATTTTTAAATTTCTTTATATATTTTATAAATTAACCACTATCATATGTGGAGTTGGTAAAAATCATTTCCCATTGTGTAGGCTGCCATTTTTGTCACAAGAAGGGCTCTAGTGTGGGATGCATGGATCTCCCTGAGAAGGGACAATAGACTAAAACTTGCAGATAGACAGGGCACGGGTGAGGAGAGGAATACGAGGAGTCATGTTGGGAGAGGATGGAGGGAGAAAGTACTGAGAGAGAAAACTGGAATGTCAGAGCACTTTTGAGAAACTGGAGATCTAGTGCAGTTGAAACTCCAGGAAATTATTACAAGATCCTAGCAAAGACTCATAGTAATGAGTGACACAGAGCCAGAGATTTTGTATAGCAACTCTGCCAACAATCCTTGACATACAATTTTTTCCTGCTAGCATAATTTGCTGGGGTAAAGGAAGCAAAAAAATTGTGAAAGTGGCCAAGCAATGACTGGTCCAGCTTGAGATTTATGCTGCAAGAGGGAACCCACCCTTGACAGTGCCTGTAATATCAGAAAACAGAGGTTGGATGGTCCAGAGACCTAGGATTTAACCAAACACATCTAACAAAAAAGGTTAAAAGTGATTCTTAATAATGTTGTGCTGTACTCAAGACAGGAGCCCAGCGTAATCACTATCGGAAAGGGTCCATTCAGCAACTGATGGAAACATGCAAAGACCCTCAGCCAAACATTAGGTATCAATCAATGAATCCTGCAGAAGATGATGCAGAAGCATTGTAAGAGTGAGAGTGTCAAGGACATCACAAGAAAACACACAGAATCAACTAAACATGGCCCATAGGGGCTCACAGAGAGTGACCGAACCAACAATTGGGCAACCCCCTTGGGTTTAACCTACGCCATCCTGATATATGTACCATTTGTGTCGCTTTATTTTCTTGTAGGACTCCTAAGATTGAGAGTGGGTGCTGTTACTGAAAATTTGTCTGATTTGGGGACCTTTGTCCTTCTACTGGGCTGTTTCATCCAGCACTAATATGAGGGGAAGTGAGTAGTCTTACTGCAACTTGACATGCTATGTCTAGTTGATATGCCTAAAAGGCCTGCCATTTTCTTAAGGAAAACAGAGGAAGACTGGATGGGGAGGAGGAAATTGAGAGAAGACCAACTCTTAGGAGAGAAAACTGCAGTATGAATGTAATATATGAGATAATAAATAGACACAGAAACAGACACACACACACACACCCCTAAACAAAGCATAATTCCTCATAGCCTTTTGGCTTTTAGTTAGTTACATATGTAGTGAAGTTGACAACCAAGACTAGCCATCATACTGTCATTTCTACATGAAAGAATTTCCTGGAATAGCATGTCAAAGTGTAAGTGACAAAACCAGGCTCTGTGATACATTAATTGCTTTATTTGGAAGGTCATGGAATTTTCTGGAATCCAAATCTGTGTATGCATTGTCTAACCTGGATTTAAATGATTACATATGTTTTATATGAGGATAGATTAACTATAGTAAAATGGCAGTTTGGAAATGTCTGGGGTTTTTTTGTTTGTTTGTTTGATTTTTGTTTTTTGTTTTTGTTTTTGTTTTTTGTTTTGCTTTGTTTTGTTTTTTGTTTTATTTTGATTTGTTTTGTTTTTTGTGATGAAATCTTATAACATACAGCTTGGCTTGTCTAGAACTCACTTTTTGACCAAACTGGCCTTGCACTCATAGAGATCTACATGTCTCATCCTCTTGAGTGCTGAGATTAAGGGTATGCTCCAGCACACTCTGTCTTCGTGTTAATGTTTTGATTCTCTGAGCCACGAGAGGATAGCTAACCATACCCTTATTTCTAATAAATTTTCATGAAAGATCTCATTATCATCCTGAGTTGCAGTCATATGTGCAGAATGAATTGTATCGCAGTTTAGTTATCATTGAGCAGTTGGAAATTTCTATGGCAGGATTGATATCCTTTTGGTAAGTCGTTTCTTTCAACAAGGATTTGTCTGTCATGTATTGGGATCCAGAAACATTAGTGCAAGCAAAATAAAATTTTTATAAATTTTCCAAATTTACATTTTCACCAGAGTTTAGAACGAGTGGAAAGCATCATGTAACAAATTCAACATTGTAAATATGCTGCACTTACTTACATATCTGTTTCTTTTTCTCTTGTAGTTATATTTTTATGTTGAATAGAAAGTGGTTTTGCAAAAGTAAATATTTCTTTAAGTATTAAAAAGAAAATACATATTTACAGGAAAATTAAAATGAACTGCACCCTTGTGCTTTGTTTAATGGTTTATTAATAAACTTTAGAGAGAATATACAACAAAACATGAATTACTCTTTTTCTGTGTATCTTATTTTTAGCATATATTAGGCAAAATCAAGGATGCAGAGTGCATCGTAGAATGAATAAAAGATATTTTGGTGCTTAATTTACTGTAGGAATTCAGAAAACACATCAATGTTACATTTTTTGGCTGTTGCTTGAATGAACAAGATGGAAGTCATATGTTGGAGAAAGTCCTGTTTTAAAACTGATAGATTTTATAATGCAACCCCTCAAAATTTCCAAATAGGAAAAGAAGGACCAAATCAGGGTTTAGAGAGATGGTTCAGCAGCTAAGAGTTGTACTGTTCTGACAAAGGAGCCAGATGGCTTCCTATTATCCATATGGTAGTCCACAAACACCTGTGACTTCACCCTTTGACATCCTCTTTTGGCTTTTGTGAAGTCTTGCACCCAGTGATGTCCATGAATGTGTTCAAAAACATATATACATAATCAATATACATATTTTATCAAGGCATATCAGTCCAATTTGATAGCCCCACTGACAGAAAATCCTTTTAAATCTTGGCTATTTTTGATATCATCAGTGTTCAGTTGGTTCCTGTGAAGGAGGCAGAACTTCTTCAGTGGTGACACCCAATGGAGCCACACATTCCTTCGGAACACTGGGACTCATAAGGACTTTGAGCAAGTGGCACCCTCATTGCTTTTATAGTAATATATTTCTTGCCAACACGGAGCTCTATGCCTTTTTACATCCATAGGCCACCTTAACATTCCACCAGGAAACTCCTGCCATCAATTAACTATGGTCAAATTAACTGGTTACAAAGCTAATTCACAATATCAGTAGCCCTTCTGAATACAAATGACAAATAGGCTAAGAAAGTAGTCAAATAAAACAAAAATATCTTTCCCAACAGCTTCAAATAATATCAAATATTTTAGTATTGCTCTAACCAAGCAAGTAAAAGACTTGGATGACAAAAGAGACTTTAAGACACTGAAGAAAGAAATTGAAGAAAGTATCAGAGTATGGAATGATTTTCCATGCTTATGAATCAGTGGAATTATTATATTAAAAATTATCATCCTACATAAAGCAAATATACTGATTCAAAGCAATTGGCATAAAAATTCTAATACAATACTTCAAAGTACAGTTTTCAGCATCATAGGGAAACACACACATACATACACACACCAGACACACAAAAAAACCCAAAACAACAACAAAAAAAAACCAACAAAGTCAGAGGTTATCTTAAAACAGTTCTGAAAATAATAGAATGGGTAGAGCAGTGGTTTCAACTTTTTGGGTAACAACTCCTTTGGGGGCCAAAAGAGCCTTTACACCTGTTACCTATCAGATATTCTGCACATCAGATGTTTACATTACAATTCACAATAATAGCAAAGTTACAGTTATTAAGTAGCAACAAAATATTATGGTTGGAGATCACCAGATTATGGGGCACTGTATTAGTCATATCACAAGCGCAGCTGAGAACCACTATGCTGTAGTTATCACCATCCCCAATTGCAAAAGACCTTCAATAGCATAGAGAAACGGCTTTAGACCAGTTATGGTAGAGAAATGAGAATTCAAGAAGCATGGTTGCCGCTATGGATGCACCAAACAAACAACAGGATGACTCTGTGTCAAACAAGGTGGAAATCAGGATCCTACTCCTGAGATTGCCATTGCCATGACCAGAGATATAGTGTATGACCTTACTCATAGTCACATTCTCTCTCCCTCTCTCCCTCTCTCTCTCTCTCTCTCTCTCTCTCTCTCTCTCTCTCTCTCTCTCTCTCTCTCTCTCTCTCACACACACACACACACACACACACACACACAATCCTGGAGGGACACACAGAGAGACACAGAGTCATCTCTCTCTCTCTCTCTCTCTCTCTCTCTCTCTCTCTCTCTCTCTCTCTCTCTCTCTCTCTCTCTCACACACACACACACACACACACAATCCTGGAGGGACACACAGAGAGACACAGAGACATAGAGACACACAGATTGAAGCAATAGAGTATGGCTTAAAATAAAACTGAGGTATTTAGGAAAATACAATCATATTAAATGGTCTGTCTTTTTTTCAGTCTTACGCATTTCAAGGTATGCTTTTTTCTACTAAAGACATAGACTTCCTGTATGTTTTCATTCTATTAATTTTCTTCATTTTGTACACATTATAATTCATATCATTCTACACAACATCTTTTACTGCCCATAAATGTAATTATATTAATGTATTATGTTTTGCTTGTGTGTATGCATGTATACATGTGGATGTGGATGCGAGTGTGTTTATACAAGAATGTGTGTATGTTAGTGCATATTTGTATGTACACATGCGTGTATGTATCTGAGTTGTATGTTTTATACATGTTTTTATGTATGGGCATATGTGTTTATGTGTATGTATATGGGTTTTATGTATGTGTGTATGTGAGTGTGTATGTGTATCTTTATATATGTGTCTATGTGTCTGCATGTATGTGTGTATTTATGCGTGTGTGTGACAGTATATATTCTATGTATCTATCTATGTAAGCTTTTATGTATATGTGTATATATGTGTGTATTTGTCAGTGCATGTGTGTGTCTGTATGTGTGTATGTTGCCTTCATTAGGGTGTTAATTTTTTCTCCTGTCCAAGATACAGTCTTGAGAACATGACATGTTAGGAATACATTTCTTTTTTTATCATCATTCTGATATATAATAATAATAATAATATTAATAATATTAATAATAATAATAGATATACTAATAAGTAAAATCAGAAATCAAAGAGCAGATATCAGGGTTGACACCACAAAAAGAGAAAATTAATGATTATATATGCTGTTGAGAAAAATATGAATTTCACAGGTTTGAAGCAGAACATTCCCTAGATGCTTGCTTGATTTATTTGATTTATTAAACAGAAGATTTCTGTTTTTTCTTTGCCTAAATGCTATCTACTTCAATGTTATTATAATCATATCAATAAGATACAGTAAAGTGTATATAGAAGCGTAGCCAACTATCCTCAAAGAAGGTAGGGATTTCTGGTATTCACTTTTCCATTATTAAAACACAATCACAGTGTTGATTTGGCATTTACTTTGTATGAAAGTTTTAAATTATCATGAAAAATACAAAGAAAATCTTTAAAATTTAAATTAAAAAGAATGCACAGGAATGAACTTTTTAGGCAAATAAAGAGAAAATCATTAGATAAATGAATTCAGTTCATAGGGCACTCTACAAAACGTTAAGTAATGTATGAAGACCATAAAGTTACCATTCCAATAATTGCAGTAATATATTAATATACTTTTCAATACTGAAGTTGTTCTTATTTTCACACAAATTGTATATGTGTGGACATTGAACCAAATGTCCAAGTTCACATGTGGTCATGGAAAGCTTTATTTAACAGATTGATGCTCCAAGATTTGCCTATAATTACTTGATAAGGCAATCTTTTAAAAAGAAAATAAAGTTCAAAAAACTCATACATCAAAAAGACAATTTATATATGTTAGTTTTGAGAAACACAGTAGGTTATGTTTCTGAAAATTCACATGAAATGTGTTTGTGTAAACATTTTATGTGCTGGCAATGTAAATATTGTTGGCAGAAATTATTTCTTCCTATCTTTTCATACCTTCTCTCATTGAATCTTCAGTAATTTAATATAGTCTTTAAATTCTAAGGAATACTCATAATTCAATAAAGATTTAATTTTGTTTTCTCAAAGAAACCTGATATTTTATAAGGTTTGACAGAAAACAAAAGTATTAATTTAGTTAAGGTCCTGACCTGGACTAGTTTAATCACACTATGTTATTCCAAAGATGTTTAAAATAGAACTTGTGCAGGATCCACAGTTATTAGATCATGAGATTACAAGAATTGTGGCATATTTTTACAGTACTTCAAACATAGACCTATTTTACCTTTTTAAAAGGAAAGGATACTTGACTTATTCCTGACCCAAATGAATCAGATGAATAACAGTTTTTTATTATAAAATTTATTCTTAGGAATAAATTTGAGTAAATGTAATGATATAATGAGTTATTTTCCACTTCATTCAAAAATAGTGCAAAGCTCAAGTGGCTCATGTGATTGAAGAAAGAAAAACCTCAGTAAATTTAATTAGAGTCATTCATTCTTTCTCATTTTCTTTTAATACAAGTATTTGTCTTATTAAAGAACTTAAAAGGAATATAAGTGTCAATAAGAAAATGAAACCATGACCAAACAGATAATGGAAAAATTTGTCTTAAAGCTGGAAAATGAGCTTTGGGTCAAAAATTAATGACTTCTAAGTATTCCCTGGACAATTGGTTCAAATTATGTTACCAAGAGAGGCAAATAGTTTTAGTCTTGGTTTTATAAAATTATTTGAAAAATGGAAATTAAAGACAAACACTTTGAATTCTCCTTCATTGCTACAGATAATATAAAGTCCAGGAAAGTAGAATGACGGGATAAGAAAGGGTCAAGAGAAAAATGGGATGGAAGACTGGAGCAGGTTGTGTGTGTGTGTGTATGTGTGTGTGTGTGTGTGTGTGTGTACATGTGCATGTGTGTGTGTGCCTGTGTATGTGTGCATGTGTGTGTGTGCCTGTACATGTGTATGTGTGCATCTGTGTGTGTGTATGTGTGTATGATATTACAGAGGGGTAGCAATGCCTCATCTAGACTACTCAGGCTATAAAATAAAACCCCTGTGTCTGGCACGTGTCTGTGTCTGGGTTTCCTGTTTTCACATTCCTGGCCCTTTGTGTTGCATAGACTTCCCCAGTCATTTTCAGTTAATGCTATTGCTCTTTTTTCCCCCCACCAAAATGGTTGGTTAGAGCCTATTGTTGAAGAAACTACATGCTTGAGTAAAAGAACATGAAGAAATCCGGATGATACTGACCTCGCAGCTTCTTCCACACTAACTAGCTTTTGGCGTTTTAAGGTGCTATTCATGCTACTGGAGAAGAAAAAAATCAATAATCATTTCCAACTGTAATGATTACTAGCCTTGGCAATATAAGCCCACTGTAGAATAGTGTCGTGAATGTATGGGAGTAACCAACCATTTTATGATTGGATTCATCCTCCAATGTATGGAAATCCACCATAGTCATTTCTCCTGGAAACTTGAGGCCTGAAGCTTGCTCTTCTGCTGAGACTGTTCCTACCTAGATTAGCTAAACCTACCTTTTTGATCCATCTGCATAAACCGCACCTTTCTGTTTGTCTGTGTGTAATAAGTCTTCCTTGTTGCTCCTTTTTTATGCAACAACCCCACTCTCTGCCTAATTATACAGTAAACATCTTCTCTTCCTGGGTACTGAGTTTTTTTTTTTTTTTTTTTTTTTCAGCTGAGAGCCCAGACCATAAGAACTTAGCTTTCTGTCTAGATGCCTATATGTGTTTTTTCTTCATTACATCACTACTGAAGCCAAATTCAACTGAAAATGAAATTTTTAATTTAATAAAATATTAAGAACATACAGATCAAACAAAATAAAACAAAAATCTATACCCTTTGTAAACCTAATACTACAATGAATACTGCATCCATAATGAAATGTTGAATATATTTTCTAAAAATATATTAATTCAAATACTTTTAGGTTAATTCTAGAATGAAGAAACAAAGAGTGAAGAAAGTTCATGTATTTATGACTTTTAAAAAGGGAAAGGGCCAGAGAGAGATGGCTCAGTAGTTATCTACTGTTCCTGCAGAGGACTCAGGTTCAGTTACCAGCCCCTATGTCAGGTAGCTCACAATTACGTGTATCTCTAGTCCCATGGAATCAAATATCCTAAAGCCTCCTTGGATACCCATGCACATTGTTTTTATAAACCTTTTCAGGTACCCAATAAATAAAAGTAACAAATAAATCATTTTCTTGTGAGAAAAGAATAGATGGGCTGGCTGATACTAGAAGACTATATTTTACAAACACAATAGAATTTTTGCCAATTTAATCACAGAATTAAAAGAAAAAAGAGGGGAATGGAGGAAGGAGAGAAATAAAAAAATGATGTAAGATGGAAGTAGAGAAGGGGCAAGAAAAGAGGGGTAAAAATAAAAAATTTAAATATTGAGAATTTTGAGTACTTTAACTGTGACATGAGAAAGTGAACTAGGCTCTCAGAAGCAATGGTATAAACTGTCGTATGAGTATTCATTAAGTACAGAGTATTCCGGACAACCTTTGTTTTGGCTTTATTTGATTTGGTTTTGGGTTTTTTTTTTTTCTAAGAAAGGGTTTCTTTGTGTAGTTTTAGCTATCCTGGACTCACTTTGTAGACCAGGCTGGCCTCAAACTCAGAGATCCACCTGCCTCTGCCTCCCTGAGTGCTGAGCTTAAAGGCTTGTGCCACTCCACCCAGATTCTGGAGTATATTTATTTCAGACGATACCAAATACCAAATACCATACAATACATTCTGATTCCTCTTGCCTAAATCCTCCCCACTACTGGTCTTATTCAATTCCATGTCCTTCTTTCTCTCTCCTTAGGAAAAACAAAAAACAAAAAAACAGGCATCTAAAAGTCTAAAAGAAAAAAAAAATGAAACAAAACAAAAACAAAGAAACTTGAATAGATAACAAACAGGGAAAAAAAGCAGCCAAAGAAAAACCCAAGAAATACACATACTCGTCTAAGTTTTTGAAAGTTGTTTGTTGTCCAATTTTAAAATCACTTAAACATTTTTGGAAATTAGTCATATAGTCAATCCATTTTCAAAAGTCCATCAACCGATTCAATGGAAGGAGTAGGATTTTAGTCATGTGTGTTAATAGATTTTCTGTGACAAACTGTTTACATCATAAGAGTTCCTGAGCAGAAAAGTCCACAGGGACTCAGGACATCAAAGCTGATTTCTCACAAAACAGACACTTCTCTCAGAATTGCGACAAATATGACCATGGACATAAAGGATATTGTCAGAGTTGTTTGATGAGGCAGATTATATGACATTATTTGTGAGGGCCTGATTTGAAGAAGTGCAAAGGGCAGTTTTGGCTACATCAGAAAGCCTGCCACGATTGGTTGATGTACTACAAATTTCAGACAAAGCTTCTAGCTCCCACAATTATAAGTGTCAATTTATCATGGTAATTCTATTAATATTTTTCTTCCATCAGCTCAGTTTCTATGGTTGAACTGTGATGAATATCATTAGTAAAATATACTTGTTTTTAGAAACTAACACAAATATAATTAAATGACATCAATTTTAATAAGCTCTATCACTAAATTTACTTTGTCATAGTTTAGTGTGAAGACATGAAGTGACTTTTATAAATAAACAATTGATACTATTTATATGTGTGTGCGTGTGTATCTAATTTTTGAATGCCTTTTTTTCATTACAAATTCAGTAAGTGTCTTAAATGCTGCTGTGTCTCTACCTGGGTATTATATGCATATATTTCTAATGAGATAGCTAAACACAAATTTCAATTTAGTTTATTAAAATAAATAATATACTGACCTTCAAAATAATTATTAAAATCATCTTAGATTGATTAGTTAAAGTCAAGAAAGTATTATTTAATTTGATCACATGGTTTTATTTTCTTTTTTTTTTTTATTAATTTATTCTTGTTACATCTCAATGTTTATCCCATTCCTTGTATCCTCCCATTCCTCCTCCCCCATTTTCCCATTATTCCCCTCCTTTATGACTGTACCTGAGGGGGATTACCTCCCCCTATATATTCTCATAGGGTATCAAGTCTCTTCTTGGCTACCTGCTGTCCTTCCTCTGAGTGCCAGGGGTCTCCCCCTCCAGGGGACATGGTCAAATGTGAGGCACCAGAGTACGTGAGAAACTCATATCACACTCTCCACTCAACTGTGGAGAATATTCTGACCATTGGCTAGGTCTGGGAAGGGGTTTAAAGTTTACCTCCTGTATTGTCCTTGGCTGGTGCCTTAGTTAGAGTGGGACCCCTGAGCCCAAATCTGCCTATCATATTGTTCTACTTGTAGATTTCTAGGACCCTCTGTATCCTTTTATTTTGCTATTCTCCCATGCGTCTCTCATTTAGAGTCCCAATAGGATGCCTTCCCCTCTGTCCCAGTTTCCTGGTAAGTGAAGGCTTTCATGGGACATGCCCCTTGGGCTAGTATGCAGATATAAGTGAGTATATACCATTTGATTCTTTCTGCTTCTGGGTTAACTCACTCATTATGATCATTTCTAGCTCAATCCATTTATCCACAAATTTCGGGAATTCCTTGTTTTTAATAGCTGAGTAGCCACTTAGAGGAAAAAGTGGGAAAGAGCCTGGAACATATTGGCACAGGAGACAACTTCCTGAAGAGAACACCAACGGCCCAGGCCTTAATGTCAACCATTAATAAATGGGACCTCATGAGGCTGAGAAGCTTCTGTAAGGCAGGAGACACTGTCAACAGAACAAAGCGACAGCCTACAGACTGGGAAAAAATATTCACCAACCCTACATCTGACAACGGTCTAATATCCAAAATATATAAAGAACTCAAGAAATTAAACACCACCAAACCGAATAACCCAATTGAGAAATGGGGCTTGGAACTAAAGAGAGAATTCTCAACAGAGGAGTATCAAATGGCTGAGAAACACTTAAAGAAATGCTCAACCTCCTTAGTCATCAGGGAAATGCAAATCAAAACAACTCTGAGATTCCATCTTACACCCATCAGAATGGCTAAGATCAAAAACTCATGCTGGCGAGGATGTGGGGAGAGAGGAACACTCCTTCATTGCTGGTGGGAATGCAAACTAGTACAGCCACTTTGGAAATCTATCTGGTGCTATCTCAGAAAAATGGGAATAGGGCTTCCTCAAGACCCAGCTATTCCACTCCTTGGAATATACCCAGTAGATGCTCCAGCACACAACAAGAAAATTTGCTCAACCATGTTCATAGCAGCCTTATTCATAATAGCCAGAACATGGAAACAGCCTAAGTGTCCCTCAGTAGAAAAGTGGATAAAGAAAACTGTGGTACATATACACTATGGATCACATGGTTTTAATAAAGACAATGAATCTGAGTATTTGCCCAAAACTCTCTATTATGTTGGAGCATCTTGTTCAGCCTTCTGGCCCAATATATTTGACAGACATATTTGTGAGGCAGAAACTATTGAGAACTTGCTTAACCTGTCTTGGCAAAGTTTGAATGTCAGTTCTTCCTGCATCCAAGCTTTCTCTTTTTTAGGAAGAATTCTGTCTGTGGTAGAACTGAGCACATTTTGCTCAGTGCCTTTTTTGCCACATTTGAAGCCATCTCCATAAGGAGGTTCTTTGATGCTAATCATCCTCTTTGAGGTAGGCTGGGTGTTGCCAGGAGTTAACCTTTCTCATTCGCAACTTCTCATTTGGAAAACTACTAACCTGCGCTCCCAGCATACTCAGGTAATCAAGTTTATTTCTTCTCAAATCTCTGAAGGAATTGAAGAACAGGTAGTTAAGTTTTACAATTATGCTTAGTTCTTTAGGGGTTAACATATCTTTAGTTCTAGATAAATGTTTTAAGTTGATAATGAGAAGATGTGATGGAGATTGATTTACATTCAGAATTTTAGATTCACCACGATAGGAAAGATGTTTTCTTCAAGGCAGTCCATTACAAATAGCCAAAACACTAAGAATGTAACATTTATATTAATTTATATAATTAATCATGATTGTGTCATGGTCCTTCTTGCTATAGGTAGCTTATTGTACATATGTGTAATAATATAAATGTATATGTAAATAATAAAAATGCTTTAAAAAATTAAATGGTATCTCTAATCATTAATATTTTCCACAAAGCATTATTGAAAGAAAACAAAACAAGAAGAAAGAAAAAACTCAATAGCATTTTTTTTCTGTTTGCAAGATTCGCTTTAATATTGTTACGTTTCACTTACTTGTGTCTCTATATGTGTATTAGTGCATGTGAATTCATGTGTCTCTAGAGGCCCAAGGCATTGGATGTCCCAGAACTTGAACTATATCCTGTTGTGAATGTTCAGTCTCTGCAATAGAAGTTTGTGCTCTCAACTGCTGAGCCCACAGTCCAACCACAGCGTTGTTCCTTATTATGACAAACTATCCTTCCTTTCTTTTCTTTTAATATTTACCAGTATTTAGTCTGCATGTGTAACTGTGTACCACATGTCTGCCTATTGCCTGAAGATACAAGAAGTGAGCACTGATCCCATAGAACTGGATTTTCAAATAGTTATAAGCTGCCATGTGGGTGCTGGGAATCCCACTTGCTCATCTGGAAGAGTAGTCAGTGCTCCTTACTGGATAGCTTTTTGTCCTGCACTAGTATTTAATTTTTAATGAAATACAGTTAGAGAAGGACCATTAGGTTCTCCAATGTAAACAAATTACTATTCTTGTCCTTTAGGCTGTGTATTTCATATTCAACTAGATTAAGAGTGTGCTGTTGATAAAGTTTGGAAAACAGCAATAATAAACAGTAATGTATAATTCATTTAGTTCAAACATACAAATCTTATGTTAATAGACTAAGGTTATTTATTAAGAAATTCTGCTGGAGCCAAAGCTTATTTTCCCTATAAAAATTTTTGTAAGATGTTTCTATTTTATACAAATGGTACATAAATTTTAGAGCAGTAAAATATGTTTTCTGCTTCTAGGAATGATGTACCAATAGGAAGTATATGTCATGTCTCACAAGTTTCAAAAGATAAAATACTAGACCGAATACATGGGAAAACTGTGTTTAGGCAATGAAACACAGGTAAAATCACAGTTATTTTAAAAGTAAAATCAGAACTCTTACCCATGAGAATTGTCTTAACCTTTTCATGGACTTTAAATTCTTAGGTAGTGATCTAAAAAGGAAGATTGAAATGAAAGAATTACAGGGAGTGACAATGTGAATAAATGCAGGATAGTGTTAGAAATCACATGAGAAACAACCACAATCACTACACTGAAGGCTGCGTCGCCTGTGTGCAGTCGTTGCCTGGAGATACAGTCTGCAGCCTGTGCATCAGATCTTGCTGGGCTGTAAAATGGTTGCTGGATTATCCAGTCACTGGTTCACTGGCCCAGTAAAAGCAACAAGTTATCAAAAAAAAAAAAAAATCATCAGCTCATTTAGTTAAACTCCCAAATGTAAGCAAGCAAGCAGTAAAACCAAAATCAATGGCCACCTCCCAGAAATGAGCCTGAATCCATGACACTGTATCTATACCAAAGAGCGAGAGCCATCAAGGAAGACAATAACATTTCTTTGTAATTTAACTACTAGTAAAACCAACTGGCTAGATTATTTTAAATGTACTACTGCAAAGCAAAGATTGATACAAGATTGAGTAGCAATGAAACTAATAAACTAGTGTCAAAGGAGTTAGGAGAGTGGGAGAAGACAGTTTTCAAATGTTTAAATGAGAAGACATTGATTTGAAAGAAAATTTATTATAACAGAAAGAGTTTGGTCTAGTTTGCTCGGCACGATGATTTCAATTTATACATATATAGTTTTTTCCATAAATTACGTAATTTTGTTATTCTCACAAATGAAGAAAACACATGTGAGTAAGGAACATATTTTTATGTTGATTGGCATATATACTGACCGGTATACAATATACCAAAAATCTCTTAAAATTTTATATAAATCAATATCCCTCCATATCAGTAATAAGTATACAGACAAAGGGTTGTAAATCATGAAGGATGACACAGTATTCACAATAGATAAAACATTAATTTAAATTTTGTGTTAAAATAAGGCGTGGTGGCACACGCCTGTAATGCCAGCACTCTAGGAGCCAGAAGCAGGAAGCTCTCTGTGAGTTTAAGGCAAGCTTGATCTACAAAGAGGGTCCAAGACCCTCAAGGCTACACAGAAAAACTGTATCTCAAAAAAAAGAAAACATTGTGTTAAATATTCCAGTGTTGTTCACATATGCCACCTTTTACCTTCAGAATATGACCAACCATATAGATTAAAAACAAGAAACAAAAAAATCCACATTTCTTAACAGTTTCAGTGAAGAGAAAATAAATACAGAATAGATTAAATACCAGAAAGTAATAACTAGTAACCATACAGTGTGGGTCGCTGAGAATGGGCTTGTGATACACAGACAAGTGTGGCCCAGTGTCCAGAAGGAATTTGAAACAGTGCCTCACTTGATTTCTTTTCATTCTGCCACAGCACACCATCAATACTATCATCATGCACCATATACATTGTGACATCGGTAATTTTGCACCGCAGCTCCTTACTCCCTATCCATACTGTTATCTAAGACGGTCCTTTCAGACAACAGCCTCAGACTGCCTATCTGCTACCATGTGAGGAACATTTTGTTCAGAAAAAAAAAAAAAAAACGGTTATTAACTGTCACACTTTTCTTGAGAAGATGCAATGAAGGATAAGCTAAATTCATTTTTAAATTATTTTTAATTTGTATACTCACTTTACACTCCAATCACAGCCCCCTCCCTCCTTTCCTCCAGGTCCCTCCCACCACCCTCCTACTCCATATCCCCTCCCCGTGTTCTCCCAAAAGGGAGCAACCCCCCCCCCAATCCCACAGCACCACATCAAGTCACATCAGGACTGAGTTTATCCTTACCCACTGAAAGCAGGAAAGGCATCCTTGGTTAGGGAAAAGGAATTGAAACCAGACACTGAGTCCATCTCATAGATAGCACCGACTTAATTAATTGGGGCACCCGAATCAAGATCAAACTGCCCTTCAGTTACATTGGTGCAGGGGCCTATGTCCAGTCCATGCATGTTTTTTGGTTGGTGCATCTGTCTCTATAAGCCTCCATTGGTCTGTGTTCATTGGCTCTTTTGGATTTCTTTCAGTTTTTGTCCCTTCCTGGTCCCTCTATCCTTCCTACTGACGCTTCCACAGGACTCTCTACTGTTGTATTTTTAAAACACTATCTTTAATTTGGGGTTCCTTACATCTCTTTCTTACTTTTCCACCCCAATCCCTTCCAACACCCTAAAACCAGGCAGGGGAGAACGAAGGTTAGTGAGGCAAGGGGGTGAAGTTTTCCTTAGCTGCTTCCTGCTCTCTAGTGCCCTTAGGGTCTTTGGGGCAAGTCCAATACTCTTCCCAGGATACCTCTGAATTCTTCTCTTGCACTACATCAACAGCAACCGGAAGCAGCACGGAGAGGGGAGGAGCACCAGCAGCCTTCTTCTTTTTCAGAGCCCCCATCTCTCTCTAGGTCTGGCTTTTATCCCCACTGACAAAGACCGCTCCCCAACATGAAGTAATTTACAGCTGACAAATATCTCGTGCCCTTTGAGGAGGCAGGAATCAGCTGTGGGACAAACTGGAGCAGCCACCATATTCCATACCTGGGATTAAAAAAAAAAAAAAAAAAAAAAAAAAAAAAAAAAAAAAAAAAAAAAAAAAAACACGTGTTTACATAGAAGCCAACACTTCCACAACAGCTCTCTGAGCTCTGCCTAATTCGTGGATGTGAGGCTCGGTATCTAATTTTATCAGCTGCTACGTGGGTCCTCCAGAGAACAGTTAAGTCAAACTCCTGTCTATAAACACAGAGTATTAATTAGTGACTCATGTCAGGGGTTGGCTCTCTCCTGTACGGAGGGTCTCAGATTGGGACAGGCATTGGTTGCTCATTCCCTCAGTCTCTTTATTTCTGCACATCATGTAGGCAGGGTAAATTTTGGTTCAAAGGTTTTATAGGTGGATCAGTGTTCCCCTACCACCATTATAAGTCCTGTCTGTTTCCCTTTTCCCTGCCGGCCCACAAACATCCCCACCGCACTCTCCTCACATTTGATCCTCCCCTTGTTTCCCTCTCCAGTTCCCTCTCCTATCCAGTTCCTCTCTACTTCATCTTCCCCTGTTTATTTCCCTTCCTCAGTGAGATTCACCTCCATTGTGCCCTGCTTGTTACTTAGCTTCTTTGAGTATGTAGTTTGTAGTATGGTTATCCAGTAGTATGTGCCTAATATTAGCTTATAAGTGAGTGCATATTATGGGTATCTTTTTGGGTCTGAGTTAACTCACTCACTTGCATCCACTTGCCAGTACATTTCAAGATTTTCTTGTTTTTAATAGCTGACAAGTATTCCATTGTATAAGTGTACCACAGTTTCTTTATCCATTCTTTGGTTGAGAGGCATCTAGGTTGTTTCCAGTTTCTGGCTATTACGAATAAAGCCGCTATGAACACATTAGAGCAAATGTCAACATAGTTACAAATGGTGGAGCATATTTTGGGTATATGCCCAGAAGTGGTATAACTGGTTCTTAGGGTAGTACTATTTCCAGTCTTCTGAAAAAGTGCCAGATTGATTTCCAACATGAGTGTACAAATTTGCACTCCCACCAGCAGTGGAGGAGTGTTTCCCTTTCTCTACATCCTTGCCAGCATGTGCTGTCACTTGAGTTTTTTATTTTAGCCTTCTGACTAGTGTGACATCTCAGAGTCCTTTTGATTTGCTTTTCCCTGATGACCGAGGACACTGAGCATTTCTTTAAGTGTTTCTTGGCCATTCAAGATTCTTACGTTAGAATTCTCTGTTTAGTTCTGTGCCCCATTTTTCAATTTGATTCTTTGTTTTGTTGGTGTTTAGTTAGTTGAGTTCTTTATATCTCTTTAATATTAGCAATATTTCAGATTTTGTGATAGTGAAGATCTTTCCCAATCTGTAGGGGCCAGTTTGTTTTGTTTACTGTGCCTTTTGGCTCATAGAACATTTTTGGTTTCATGAGATACCATTTATTAATTGTTGATCTTAGAGGCTGAGCTATTTGGTGTTCTGTTCTGTAAGGTGTCTCCTGTGCCAGTGAGTTCAAGGCATATTCCAACTTTCTCTTCTAATAAATTTAGAATTTTGTTTAGGTTGAGGGTTTTGATCCACTTGGACTTGAGTTTTTTGCTGAGCGATAAAAAGGATCTCTTTGCATGGTCTTGTATGTAGACACCTGGTTGAACCAACCAGCATCATTTGTTGTAGAGCTTTTTTTTTTTTTTTTTTCCTCTCTATGAATTGGCTTCCTTGTCAAAAATCAAGCGCCTATAGGTGTGTGGGTTTATTTCTGGATCTTTCATTTGATTCCTTTGATCAACCACACTGTTTTCTACTATGCTGATAACATGCAGTATTTATTACTATTGGTTTGTAGCAACTGAACTGAGGGATGCAGGTACCTCCATCGATCCTTTTATTGTATTGGATTGTTTTAGGTACTTTGGGTTTTTTGTTTGTTTGTTTGTTCATTTGTTTTGGGTTTTGCTTTTCCAAATTACGAATTACTCTTTCAAGGTCTCTGAAAAATTGTGTTGGTAATTTGATAGGAATTGCATTGAATCTATATATTGCTTTTGGTAAGATGGTCATTTTACTATGTTAATCCTACCAATCGATGAGCATGGGAGATCTTTCCATCTTCTGATATCTTCTTCAATTTCATTTTTCAGAGACTTGAAGCTCTTGGATCAACAGTGTTCTGCAATGTTTTCCTACCAGCAGAAACTGGACACTTTACAACAGTTGGCCATGCCATTCGTTCAGCTTACAAAACTGCTCTGTGGAAACATTCACACACACTAACCAAATACTTCTATTTTCAAAGTTACTCATTTCATATTCATTTAAAATGAAGAGCTTTATTATAAAAGACTCCTTAATATAGTTATACCCAATGGTTGAAATATAAAAATTAAAATAGTTAAAACAAATATGGTAGGAGCCAGGAATAATACTGAAATTCATAATAAATATTATTAATGTTTCCTAAATTCTAATCTTTGTGTTTAAACAAATCCATAACCTCTTATGCCACACACAAGAAGAAACATGGTTTTAACTTAAGGAAAAATAGAATAGACTTTTAAATTTTAATTTAATGGTCTTAAAGATAATTCTTCAGGAATGTCTGACTTGGGATAAGACCTCAATCTCAGTAGAATTGCAAATTTAACTGCTAAGTTATTTTCATAAAATTTCTTAACATTTAGAACAATGTTGCTTTTTTTGTGATTTTAGCTAAAAGCAATTACCAGTTTAATTCATCTTCATTTTATCATAATAAAATCATAAAATTACCTGTTTTAAAAGCTGAGATAGTTTTTGAAAATTAGTGTATATAACAAATTTTTAAATATTTTTATCCTTGAAAAAATTCTAACTTGAAATTAAAATTGGATATAAACTAAAGGTAGAATTAAGCTTTTGAAATAGTGTTAATTGTTGCCTAATTGGGCTCTTTACCCTGAGTAAGACTTTTTCTCCTGCTTTCGGCTTTCCTTAGCTGCCTGTAGTTCTTTGTATAGCTTTGACGTTTCTTGAGTTTTGCACCTATTCATAATAAAGAACAAAAGGAAATACGTAAGGAAGGTGGAGTAAATGATGTACTAAATTATAATCTCAGACAATAAGTGAAGAAGTAGGATCTCCAGACATAATTAAAAATATTAATTGTTTTATTATATAATAAATCTTAGAAAATGCTCTTTAAACTAATATTTTAATGCCTTGACTAGTTTAGAGATAAATGGAAAGGACTGAGTGTATGACAGAGGCTCTTAAAAAATTAAATATTTTATATTAAACTTAAATGCTGGGTATCAAACTAAGACCAATCTTCAATCCATGAGAACCCATAAAAATGCAATACTTTCCATAGTCATAAAAAGCACATGCTTTTAGAATATCTCTTGTTAGGCTATATGCATATTCTCTTAGTTTTAATATTTTTGTAACACTAAAGAAATCATTAAGTTGACTTTTATTTATTTAATCAAATAGAAATTATTTCTTCCAAAATAATTTAAACACAAATCACGTGAACCACTTTTCTCTAAGTATTCTTTTTATTACCATTCTTTTTTAACCTTTTAAAAGTTGAGATTATATGGGGCTGGAGAGATGGCTCAGTGGTTAAGAGCACTGACTGTGCTTCCAGAGGTCGTGAGTTCAATTCCCAGTAACCGCATGGTGGCTCACAACCATCTATAATGTATACATAAAAATTGAGATTATAATATAGTAACGTCATTTCTCCCTTTCTTTTCCACAATCCAAATACTCCCACATGCCCCTCCTGGGTCCCATTCAGATTCATGGCTCTTTCTTTCATTATTTGTTAATAATACATATATGTATATACATATATATATATATTCTTAATTTTAACCTGTCCAGTATGTGTAATTTTACTCATATTATTTTATCAGAGAATAACATTTGGTTCTAGGTAACAAATTGAGTCTTTTCTCTTCCACTCTGCACTCCTCTAGGCAATTGGTATAGCATAATTAACTGTGTTTACTAAGAAACCCTCCACTCTGGTTCAATCTTTGAGAATATATAATAAACCAACAAGTATATGTTTTATTTCAAGGGGATGGAAAGTATTTTGGAGAGGATGAGAACAATACGGAAAGCTTTGAAATTGACATTTTATGCTAGTTTTCCAATATTTAGTCTTCTATTTTCATTTGCTGTTGTTTCATCTTGCCACATGTACTTCCCTCGGGGCCTTAGTGAGAATAAAGTGATTGTCCATCCAGATGTGTAAGCAGTATAGTGACAAACAGCTATGGGGAAACATGGAGTGCACTTACCTGTAAACAGGCTACGTCTCTACCCTGCTACTGCTATGTGAAGATCAGACAATTTAAAGACTTGGTTCTAGTTGCATGACAAAAGTGGACCCACTACACAGATAACCACTGAAAAACAGTTATTCTGATTTTCAGATAGAAGCCCTGTAAAAACGTTACTGAATTGTTCAAATTCCAATGTATATATATATACCACTCTCAGATACAAGAAAGTGAAATTTTCTCCATTTGGTATTTATTCCTTTTACTACACTCAGTCTGATACAATTTTTCCCATTTTTATCATTTTCTTGAATAAAGAATTAGGACTTCTCAACTAAAAGCTAGAGGTTATGGGATCGTTGCCCACATCCTCCAATTATTCCCAGCACTTGGGAGGCAGAGGCAGGTAGATCTTTGTGAGTTGGAGGCCAGCCTGGTCTACAAGTGAGTCCAGGACAGCCAAGGCTACACAGAGAAATCCTGTCTCAAAAAAACCCAAAATTTTAAAAAAAGGCATTAAATTATTTAAGACTTTTTTGTTGTCCTGTCACCTTAGCTCCAACTTTATCAGTTCCTAGGGATAACCTTTCTAGTTAAAAGGAAACTTAAAATATTTAAGGAACAATGTATGACCCTGGAATGGGAAAAAGGGGGTTTTGACCAGCAGAGGGCACTGTGAATGGAGCAGTTGGAATCCATGTCTGCAAACACTGTTTAGAACCATGGAGAGATGGAATGCTGCAGGTTCAGGCAATTAACTTGAGCTACTTCTAGAACCCCAGAACAACCATTCCTTGCCCACTTCTGTGTTGGAACACACATCTTGCAATAACTAGATTAAAAAGAAAAAACTTTTAGAATCTACTAACTTATCAGACTACTATTTTCCATCAACAGGAAAGCTAAGAAAATCACCAGATAGCATCTTGGGTCTAAAGAGCATTTCCACCATTACACTGTAACTGCCTACCTGAATGTACATACTAATGTATTTTAAATTTGCCCTGATTCACTTATTCAATTCTTCTGTAAAACTATAAAACTTCATGAAGCTGCTTTCACATTGGAATGTAGTACATCCTTAATCTGTGTTCCTGAGATGATGATTACACAAAATGACCCAGGAATAAACTATCTCGCCTCTCAGTAAGACAAATAATCACTGGAGAAGTATTTTTCTAGACAATTAATTAAAACATGAACAAATATATCAGTTAATTTTTCTTGAATTATAGGAAAATTTTATGTCATTAATATAACCAATACAGTGTGAGATATGTGGATTCAGTATAACTATAGTTTTGTTCAAAGCAAAAAAAAAAATATGACTTGATTATGTTAGTGAATATTTAGTGATTATCTGTAATAATATTTAATTCATCGATATTTTTATGTTACTATGATGTATTATGGAGCCTGTCTAGGAGGAGGGCATATGGCAGTCATTATACCAAATAAAATGCCTGCACCCAGGAATCCTGCAGTTTGGAGTATACTAGAATCTAACATATATAAGATTTACATCTTTAAGTTCCTTTAATTTGATGGGAAAAACAGAGCACTCAAACTATTAGGTTGACAAAAAGTTTTCTATTTAGAATCTCCCACCAACACAAAGGAAATTTAACAAGAATCACCTTTTACTTTGATTTTTCCATGTCTGTATAAATGATTTTAACTAGGATGTTTGTTTTAAATATATTACCATGGAAAAAACTTATTGAAGGTACATATTAAGTGTGTTCTTAATGTGAAAGCAGCTGAAACTGATTCAGCTCAACTTGGCAAAGCACAAACTTGTAATAAAAATGGAAATGATATAGACAGGAGAGCTGAAACAATGGGATGAGAAGCAGATTACTATCAGTGAGCACTGGAAGTGTAAAGAGGAAAGTGATGTTTTGAAAGGCCTGTCTGTCTGTGTGCCAAAGTTGCTGTGGATGATGCTTGGGTTTAGAATTTTCTCTTGACTAGAACTGGTCAAATGTCTTTCCTTTGGCTTCTGAGATTAAGTGAACCAGAATTAATTTGTTTCCTTTGATCTTTGTATTTAAACATAAATATAATTGATTTGCCCACACATTAAAAACAACACATGATGAAGAAGAAGAATGGTTTCTGCAAAGATAAGATAGCTCCCCTTAGTATAGTGGGTAAAACCGGGCTCAAACACAAACCAGCTAATCAACAGATGGATCATACATATGGAGAAAAAGCTAACAACCTAGTGGAGCAAATATTCAGGGTATAGAGCTGATAGAGCATATCACAACACGTACAAACCTTAGCAAATGGACCATACACACAAAGTTAGTTTGTAGCTGACTAGATTTTGCTACTTGATCCCATCTACAAGAATTGGTTATCCTTCATTAATTTATGTAATTTAAGGTATAAAAATGTCACAAAAGTCATAGACTAAGAACCATAATTTTAATAGTGTCAGGAGTTCTCTCTCCTCCATTGTGTGGGGTCTGACAGTACTCTGCTATGCTTGCAGTCAGTAGCCTATCAGATTGTCCTCTGAGAGGCTCCATCCAGGAAACAGATGCTGAGACTAACAGATAAACATTGGGAGAAGCATAGGTAGTCTAGTGCAAAAGTGGGGTGGATGGATAAAAGGACCATGAGGTGACATGAGCTCCACAATGGAGCCAAGTAACCAGGGCCTAGAGGGGCCTGTCATGTCAGAAGCAACAACCAAGGACCATGCATAGACTATACCTGTGTCTTCTACAGAGATGTAACCAATGGGCAGCTCAGACTTCATGTGGGTCCACAAGTAAGGGCAGCAAGTGGCTGTCTCTGACATGGACTCTGTTGCTTTCTTTTTAATCACTTCCCTCTGAAGGGACTGCCTTGCCAGGCTACAAGAAAAGAGTTTGAACTCAATCCTAATGTGAGTTCATCAGCTGGAGTGGGGAGTAGAGGAGGTGGAAGGGAAGGGAGGATGAGACAGGGAGGAGAGGAGGGAGGTGGCTATGACCAGGATGTAAGGTGAATAAATAAGTTTTTAAAAGAACTATGTTTTTTTTTTTCTAGAACAGGTCATTTGAAGCAAAATAAAAATTTCAAGCAATATCAATTTAGTTGGATATGAGATGTATTTTCTGAATACGCTCATCAAAAAGTAAGCTGAGTCATCTTTTTACAAACATGATCTGACTGTTTATGTCATTTCATTTTAAGGGAGTTTAATATGCCCATTTGAAAAATGAGTCAATGAAGCTGCGTGGTGGTGGCACACACCTTTAATCCCAGCACTTGGAATGCAGAGGCAAGTGGACGGCTGTGAGTTCGAGGACAGCTTGGTCTACAAAAATAGTCCAGGATAGCCAAGGCAACACAAAGAAATCCTGTCTTGAAAACACAATAAATAGATAGAGTCAATGAATGGAAAGTCAGTGCTTTTGGGTTAAATATATACTACTGTGCCATTGCAAGGAGAGATAAGATGAATGTTAATTAAAGAAGTAACGAGACATGCCTTTCTATAAGCATTGTTGGCTAAGAAGCCTTCGGATCAGCTTCAACACAAGTCTCCAGCTGACAACCAAACATGCTTACATATTCCCTTATTTAATACAGGCTTAGGAAAAGGCTCATCACCTTTGCCTAGAATATTACGACCTTAAAAAGAAAAAGTATTAGACAGAATTAACATAAAAGATCAGAGACATCTATAGTTTGGTCTAAGGCCAAAACTTAATTTATATCTATCTTTTAACAAGTCAATAGAAGCCTGTTACTTCACAGTTTCAAAGTCAAATAAAAGAAAAGAAAAAAAGCACAGCCTATAATGAATACTTGCATAGTGTTTAACAGCTTAGTTCATAGTCCATAAACTGATTAATTGTTTTGAGTTTGTAAATTCTCAAGTGAATCAGTTAATAATATGAGAAGTTCCATTACAGATATGATGGACAATATTTAGTGAATTATTAATAAGTATTCTAAAAATGGAATTTATTTCAAGAGTATACTAACACAGAGAGAAAACATATATATTCCTATTTGAATATTCTTGTGTTTCATTGATCATAGTATTAAATATACATATATTATGTTGAAAACATATAGAATTTATGTCAACCTTATTTTTAATATTTCATCTATAAATTTAGATTTCAAATGGAATCAAATTCTTCCTACTATTGGCTCAATTGAATAACAGAAGAATCTGTCAAATTAGTGTGTTCCTCTTCTGTAATGGTAAATTATTCTAAACTAGCTTCAAAAGTTTAATTTCACTTTGGGCTCAGAGAAATAAAAAAGGCCGTGTGGAGCATGTCTGAGCTGCCACTAATCTCCTCTCTCGGTTTCAGGACTTTACTCAGGGGTATCCATTCCTTACTTTGCAGTATATTTTCTACTTTAGCCTAAGATTGTCACAAATGGCAGCAATCTAAAAGGATTCATGTCCTTATCAGTATCAGGAAAAGGATTAATATGAGTGCAAGTAGCATGTCGCCAACCCAATTTCAAGAGAAACGTACACTATAAAGACATCTTTTTTCTCAGTGCATGTGTCTCAGATAGTGAGAAGAAATGTAAGAACATAGGAAATTCAGGTATTCTGCACTCATACATTGACATGGGGTTAATTACCATGTGTGTATGATCATTTCTCCTCAAACAGGGACTCTCATCAGTGCCTAGCTGCCTCAGACATGAACACCAAGGGCTTCCTCAGCATGTGAAATAATGCCCACTTTTCTAACTAAAAAAATTCAAACAATCAGTCTTCTAGCCACAAATTTTATGCTTATAAATACTAACATAATTGCCCACTAATGTCTTTAAACAGTAAATATAAATACATCCTAACTGACATGAATATATGGAATTAAGATGTAAAAATTTTTGTCATATTTATTTGTTTAATCAGATTTAGTTAAATGAATATAGTGTTACTTATATGTAAAATCAGGTTGTTTCTTTGTAAAGAGCATAATTCTTCAAAACTGGATGATGGGCACTACAATTAATAAGAACAGTTAACAATTAACTTGACACGAATCTAGATTAATGATAGTCCCCTGATTACAAGTTAATGTTAAAACAAAACAAAACAAAAAAACCCAACCAACCAACCGAACAAACAAAAACTATAACCAGAGGGAGAAAGGGAAAGAGAGTAGGGATGAGCTCTGATTGAGATGTTTGTGGTGAGTCTAGCAAATCTGAAAGTAGGAGGCTTGTCTGCATTTCACAGTGTCTAAAGGTGGGGTTACCCATGTTCATCCAATACTCTCGTTGTTCAGTCAGAAGCCACAGAGGAACTTCCTTGTAGGCATAGATTTTTCAAAACCTACTTTATTTAGGGTTCTTAAACACCTCAACCTCACTTCTAACCACCATCCAGAGGAAGTGAATAAAGAATGTCAATAGGTATTCTGGGTTTTTTGTTTTTCCCTATGAAGTTCAGAATTGAACTTTCAATGTCTTTAAAAAATTGTGTAGGTATTTTGATAGGGATTGCATTGAATCTGTAGATTGCTTTTGGCAGGATGGCCATTTTTACTATGTTAATTCTCCCGATCCATGAGCAAGGAAGATCATGCCATCTTCTCAGGTCATCTTCAATCTCTTTCTTCAGAGTTTTAAAATTTTTTCATACAAGTCCTTCACTTGCTTAGTTAGGGTAACTCCTAGATATTTTATATTGCTTGTGGCTAATGTGAAGGGTGTGGTTTTCCTAATTTCTTCCTCTGCAAGCTTGTCATTTGTGTATAGGAAGGCTACAGATTTTTTGAGTTAATTTTGTATCTAGCCAATTTGCTGAAGGAGGATGTGGGGAGAGAGGAACACTCCTTCATTGCTGGTGGGAATGCAAAATAGTACAGCCACTTTGGAAATCTATCTGGTGCTATCTCAGAAAAATGGGAATAGGGCTTCCTCAAGACCCAGCTATTCCACTTCTTGGAATATACCCAGAAGATGCTCCAGCACACAACAAGAAAATTTGCTCAACCATGTTCATAGCAGCCTTATTCATAATAGCCAGAACATGGAAACAGCCTAAGTGTCCCTCAGTAGAAGAGTAGATAAAGAAACTGTGGTACATATACACTATGGAATACTACTCAGCTATTAAAAACAAGGAATTTCCGAAATTTGTGGATAAATGGATTGAGCTAGAAATGATCATAATGAGTGAGTTAACCCAGAAGCAGAAAGAATCAAATGGTATATACTCACTTATATCTGCATACTAGCCCAAGGGGCATGTCCCACGAAAGCCTTCACTTACCAGAAAACTGGGACAGAGGGGAAGGCATCCTATTGGGACTCTAAATGAGAGACACATGGGAGAATAGCAAAATAAAAGGATACAGAGGGTCCTAGAAATCTACAAGTAGAACAATATGATAGGCAGATTTGGGCTCAGGGGTCCTGCTCAAACTAAGGCACCAGCCAAGGACAATACAGGAGGTAAACTTTAAACCCCTTCCCAGATCTAGCCAATGGTCAGAATATTCTCCACAGTTGAGTGGAGAGTGTGATATGACTTTCTCACATACTATGGTGCCTCACATTTGACCATGTCCCCTGGAGGGGGAGACCTGGTGGCACTCAGAGGAAGGACAGCAGGTAGCCAAGAAGAGACTTGATACCCTATGAGAATATATAGGGGGAGGTAATCCCCCTCAGGAACAGTCATAGCGGAGGGGAATAATGGGAAAATGGGGGGGGGGAGGAATGGGAGGATACAAGGGATGGGATAAACATTGAGATGTAACTAGAATAAATTAATAAAAAAAAGAAAAATAAATAAAAAATAAAAAAGAACAAAAAAAAAAAAAAAAAGAATGTCAATAGGAAAATGGAGCTCAGGACTTGTTTAAACAAAGTTCCTCAGGCCAACTCCACTCTGCATTGTCAGGATATGAGTAGCTCAGTCCAGTAGCCAACACCAAACAGCACACAAATCTGTAGAGGTGGCGCGATCTAGCAGAAAGCACAAGGCTCCACAGAATCTGCGTGTGCCCGGGGAAGTGGCCAGAATCAGCTCGACTACCACAGAAGTTCCCCACATCATTTCTCTCAGTAGGCGAAGACCAATGATAACCAGTGAAGCCCGGCACAGTGTTGATGCTGTGGCAATGCCACAAGCCTCGCCTCACTGTCTGTTGTTCCTTTTTGTACTCCTTCCCACCATGCCACACCCTGTCATAAGTCTGTCTACTCCCAGGAAAACATCATGTGACTCTCAGGAAACAACTTTCAGCAAAATGTCATGTGACACGACAGGGTCTTCAAAGAAACAAAAAAAAAAATCCACTTCACTTTGCCCTTTAGATGCCAAGAAATCATCAATTTTAGTGTGAATGGAAAGTTTTTGACCTAAGAGTAACTCTTGCAAATAAAGTACTTCCTATTAACAGCTTCAGTTATCCATATAAGACAAATTGAGGTGGTTTTCTTTCTTTCTTTTTTCTTTCACTGTGTTGGATATCCTCAAAAACAAAATCTTTAACTTCATTGGTTTTACTAATAACTGATGAATTTATTTGAAATGGTCAATTCAGTTCTATAATTATACAATGCTAATGGATTTTTTGAACTGAGCTGTTAGGTAATTATATTAATTAATGTGCTTTCTGTTGTGAAAGTGGACTCTTCACTCAAAAAGAAGAACATTTATTGGAACACATTGGAATAATTCATGTCATCAAAGGAACCATTGAAAAATAGGATTGAAGAAATGATTCTGCTGGGGCAACTTCAGATATA